>NC_034410.1:122522438-122691862 GCF_002078875.1 Numida meleagris
GAAAGAAAGAAAGAAAGAAAAAGAAAGAAAGAAAGAAAGAAAGAAAGAAAGAAAGAAAGAAAGAAAGAAAGAAAGAAAGAAAGAAAGAAAGAAAGAAAAAAGAGAAAGAAAGAAAGAAAGAAAGAAAAAGAAAGAAAGAAAGAAAGAAAGAAAGGAAGAAAGGAAGAAAGAAAGAAAGAAAGAAAGAAAGAAAGAAAGAAAGGAAGAAAGAAAGAAGGGAAGAAGGAAAGAGAAAGAAAGAAAGAAAAGAAAGAGAGAAGGAAAGAAAGAAAGAGAAAGAAAGAAAGAAAGGAAGACATAAAGCCCATTCTAATGATATGGGAGAACACTTTTCTTTTGATGTCTTTCTGAATCAAATATCTTCCTTAACTGATTTTTCTGTTACACAGAAGTAACGGCAAGGAAATAAACAGACATTAAAAAAGAGCATGTGGACTTAAAATCCAGCTGTTGCACAGCTTCAGACATTGATAGAGATGAATTATGCTATCTAAATGTGATGAATTGTAACAGTAGGGTGAAAAAAAAATCCTGTTCACAGTTGAACCTTCTCATAACTCAGGAGCACAGAAGAATTTGAATTCCTTTGGCTGTGAAGAATGCTTAAGAGAATGTCTATTGGAGGGATGAGAATTACATTTACAGTGGATTACAAAAATTTGTTTCTGGAAAGAAACTGTAGTTTCAGAGTAAGAACGTAGTGACTTCAATGTTCTGTACCTTGATTTCATGGGTAACAGTTTTAAAACAGGATTATGTTCACAGTCTAGAAGTCATAAAAAGAAGATACAGCCTTTTTCTTGACCTAAAAAAGTGGAAGGAGGGTTTGGAGGTCTCTTCTTATCTTCTAAACTATTGCCAGAAGTCTGTAATATAGTCTAAATTACAGAATCTTAATCTCTAGTCCAACCTCCTGCTCCAAACTGGGTCATCTCTGAGATCAGACCCCTTTGCTCAGTATTTGATCCAGCTATGGCCTGAAAAGCTCCAAGGAGGCAACCACCCTTGACAGCCTCTTCCTGCTTTCCCTCATTGGGTCTGAATCCCCTCTGCTTCAATGTATGTCTGTTTTCTTATCAACTCCTGAGATGCGGTGCTACAAGGAACCTGGATCCATCTCCTCAGTGACCTCACTGCTTGAAACTATCCTTTCTCCAGACTGAACAAGCCCTGGTTCTTCAGCCTCTCCTCAGCTCTCCCAGCAACTATTCTTACCTCAACCATGGGTGGGGTGATGTTGGCCAGCTGCAAGATGCCCACTGAAGTGCTCTCTCCATTTGCCTTCATCAACAGGACAGGGAGAGAAAATAAGATGGAAAAGGTAATGAGCTGAGATAAAGATAAGGAGATCGTTCACTGGTTCCTGATCCAGGAAAACAGATCCAACTTGGGGAAAATAAGTTTGTTTAATTTATTGCCAAATACATGGATTTGAATGATATGAAACAAAAAAATAAAATAAAACAACACCTTCCTCGGAAGTGCCTCCACCTTGACTGCTTGTCTCAGCTGTGCCTTGGGGTGGGGCCCTTAGGCCCTGGGACTGGCTGTGTCACAGAGGCCATGCCAGCACCTGGACAGGGGCACTCAGTATGGGGACCTTCACTAAGCTCATTCCAGTTTACGTCTCTTTGTGAGCAGAACGGCTCGTTTCTCTCTCTTTTCCACCATCTTTGAGAGGGGATCTCATCAACTTTTATAAATGTCTGAAATGAAATGGATGGGGCCAAGCTCTTTCCAGTGGTGCCCAGTGACAGGGCAAGGGGCAAAGGGCAAAAACTGCAACACGGGAAGTTCTATACAAAGATGAGGAAGAACTCCTTCACTGAGGGTGACAGAGCACAGGAACAAGATGCCCAGAAGGGTTGTGGAGTCTCCTTCTATGGAGATACTCAGAACCCACCTGGACACTTTCTGGTATAACCTGTTGTAGGGAACCTGCTTTAGCGGGGGAGTTGGTCTAGGTGATCTCCAGATGTCCTTTCCAACCCCTGTGATTCTGTGATTCTGTAATTTTTTCTTTTGCTTTTCTCTGATTTTCCTCCCTCTTTTTTTTCTATCAGGCAGAAGGAGTATGCTGAAGAGCAGGCACAGGCCCATTCTGGGTAGGAAGTGTGTCTTTAGCCATCCTCATTAGCATCAGCCTGCTGATATCCTTGTTACCATATGATCTGTTGGCTTCTGGAGCCCTCATTTGTGTTGATGGCTGAGCAAGTAGCAACGAGTATATGGAAACAAGAAATGTTTGTCCCTGTTGCTGAATATGAATTAATAAACATTTAAGTTATCTGTATCTCTGATATAGTGAATACATGACAGCCTGTTCAAAAATTTTTGTGCCAGCATCAGAAGCATTGACTAAGCTGTTCTGCTTCACTGTACTTTGGTACCTGTTTTTATCTAAGGGTAATATTAATGAAATGACCTGGGCTGTGCCTGAAAATCATTCACTTTAACACAGCACCCATGGGATGGGTGAAAAATAAATAAGAATAAGAAATAAATTATCTTATGGATTGATTAAACACCCTGTTCATGTTTACAAGACTAAATTAGAACTATATGCAAATAATTCTATTAATATTAATAAGAATCCTATAGTATTTTACCAGTATTTATTCACTCAGTAAAACAACATGCTTTAAGTTCAGTGGAAGGCTTTCCAGAGCAGAGATTTTAAAAGGTGAATCGCCTTACTATCACAGAAGTATGTATACAGTGCCTTTACTTCACCTAATAACTCAGCAGGAAACCTCTCAAAATCCTGAGCACATTAATACACTACTTCTTAGAAGGCCATATTTTCAACCACCAAAAAGATCATTCTGAACTATTTCACCGAGACTGAACCCTTTCAAAATCACAAGACAAAACCTATCATCTTATTTCATTTTCTAAAACTGGAAAAAAGTAACATTTTAGCTGTGAGGTTGTTCCCCCTTCCCAATCACTCCACTTTACAGAGCTGACAACCAAGATGTTTATAGTGCTATTAATATCAGACCTGCATATGCAGAGTGACTTGGGGGTTGTTTTGATTCAAATTGTGAGAAGACAAATGTGCTGAGAGCAGAAAAATTAAATTGGAAATAAGACACAGCTTTTAAATTTTGAGGATGGGTAATCCTTTAGAATAGTATATCAAAATATGCAGTGTGTTCTCCAAAACTAGGAATCTTTTGTTTAAGAATAGATTTATTCTTAAAAGTAGATTAATGCCCTGTCATGTGTTATTAGGTTTGACAATGTTTTTTTACAAACAAGTAAAGAACGGTTATTTTCACCCTAGAAATTACTAAGTGAAAATAAATTGCCTATGTTCTTTCAGTGGTTGGTAAAATTAAGAATCCCAGAATCCCAGGATGACTGAGGTTGGAAAGGACCACTGGAGCTGAGGCAGAGACACCTTGAGCAGAGGGAGCTCCTGTGCTCCAGTTTGTGCCCATTGCCTCAGGTGAGGCATTTTCATTTCCCCTCCCTCCTCAGTGAAAAGTCCTACATAGCTGCAATTGAAAAAGCTACAGGTGATTAACCATAAATAACTACCAACTGTTTGTCAATCTTAATAAGGACAGCAGGAAGGATAAATATCTCTTTATCATATCATTAATTATTGTTTCTATTATTATTGCTACATATACTTTGAACTTCTGCATTGTGCTTCACACTGGAAAAACAAATAAAGACATTGTCCTTGTCCTTGAGAATGAATGATCTGAAAATAACCCACTCCTGGAAAAGTTTCTGCCAGGTGAGTGCAGAGAAACATTGGTACATGGTAGCAGAGAACTGTTCTCTGCCAGTTCTGGATCAGTGAATGGCACATTTCTTGAGTCTTAAAATCACATGCAGATGCTTGTAATAGAAAGAGGGAGATTAACTTAGTTTAAAGAAACATATAATGGCCTTTTCTGAAAAGGTATTCTGGAAGACTTGTAATGGAAAAAAATTTGAAAACTACTGTTGTGAATTTTGTTTTACATCAGAAACAAAAAATTGTAATATTCCTAGTGTTCAACTTCTGCTTTGCTTTTTGTATGCTACATTATTAAAGGACACTGGATTTACTCTGGAGATCTCACTCATCTTTACCATTCTCTTTTTAATTCTGCTTTATTTTTATTCACCTTTTCTATGAGTTTTCTATGAACTTTCTTCTGAATAGGTACAGGTGTAAGTATAAGGAGAATCAAGCAACATAGACACAATATGAATGTTTCTGTAAGAAAACTTGAAATGTCACAAAAGACTAATGTTTCCATTTAACTTGGTACAGTGTCTGCGTTTTTGTCTCTTTTGACTTTCTGGCTCTTAACTACTACTGAAATTCTGCTAGAAGTAAATATATATATATTTATGGATATCAATTGTTATAGATGATGGAGAACACGAAAGTGTGCAAATATAAATATTGAAAATATTCTATATAATGTGCCTCAAATTATTTGCTTTTATTCAGCAAGAGCTTTCCAGGCACCAAGAAATTTTGTGCCATGTTCCTTTTCGCAGTAGTGAAGAAGACAGGTAAAAGCTCCAGCCACAATGTATTCTAATATATATATATATATATATATATATAAATGAAGATACATTATAGGAATTGTTCTTTATTTGCTTTTACCTTTCATCAGTTATATAGTTACTTTGTGTAACAATGGCATAAAAATGCTATTAATTTCATATACCAGGATTTTACAGCCATATTTCACCAGCATAAGGAAACAAATATGCAGCTTTTGTTTTCATTATAAATACACAAATGACCCAAACAGAGGTATTAATAATAGTTCTGGCTGAATCGATGAATTATTAGAACACACTTTTCTTTTTGTCCTTGACACCACTGCCAGAACAAGTCAACAGGATTTCAATATTTAAAATGCAGAATAAGAATGGAAAACTGAACAGTTTTGTCAGTTCAATTATTCATCTATTCACTATAAAGAAAAGAAAAACATTTAAACAAGAGCTTTTCCCCTTACATTTTATATGGATTGAAAGTGTGCTCCTTGAAGACCCATTATAGTATGATAATGCCTTTGAAATAAGGCTGTATGCAACTTATTGAGTATGACATATTTGGATGTACATGGAAAGACTGCATTCCTAGTGATCCTACTGGCTATGATTGTCCCTTTAGTATGAATTTATCACAGTCTTTGAGATTAAGTTCAGGGAGATGAAACAGTGAATTATGCACCCATGTAAAGAGGCTATGCATTGATTTTATGAGAAGCTGAGGATGAATGTATAGCATCTGTGGGTAGGAGAGAGGCACAATGGATCTGAATGATGCACAGCCCAAAAAGACATAATGGGGAGATTTTCAGAAGAATGCAGAATTTTGTAAGAAAGTACATGAGCAGATGTGGGGGAATTCAAGGAAGCAGTGGAAAGTCCCATAAACATAAGCAAGGAAGGAATGTCATTACTGCCTGCATCTCTGCCTGAAATTAGTTCAGACAATGCTGCAGTTTTCTCATAAAAGCTTCTATCCTAAGCTTACACCACCCTTTACAAAATGTGAGAAGTACAGTCAAACCAGACTGAAACACAGTGGTGTCTCCACATCTCCAAGCAAACAAAAATGATCAGCTGTAAAGAAATAAAATCCAAGAACTGTCTCCCTCCTTCACAGAAACAAGCTGTAAGCATATTTTTATCTTTCACAAAGTGTGGGCATTTCAGCATGTCCTGCAGTTTGGAAATATTAGGATGTAATTTGCTCATAATGGAAGTGAGCATAAATCAGTACACTCGAGTAAAATGACTATGTAGATGTGGGGTGGGAGAGAGAATTTGCCTTCATCTAAAAAAAAAACCAAGATGTGGAGCCTGAATTGTGGGCCGCTTTTCCTCAGGCTGTTCATGTTTGAAGTTCAAAAGGGATGGTGCAGCATCCCACACTGCCTCTTCTGCAATCTGTTACTGCAAGGACCATCCATCTGCTAGGTTTAAACAGACTTCCAGTTGCTTATGTGTTTGTTCACAGATGTAGGTAGGAGGTTTGACTGTAGGTTTCTAAAACTCAAATTCAGGATTATGAGACATTTGCAAACATACTTGCATAGAGCAGAGTTTTATCTGTGTGCTGGGAAATGCTCTATTGTTTGACTTGCAAATCAGTTCCATTTAAATTGAAACGTGGTGGTGATATGCATATTAAATTAAATTTGCACAATATCATTTCAATTTAGTCAAGAACTTTAAAATATAGTATGAATGAAAACATCACCAACAGTATCCATAAAATCATTACATACAAAATAAAATTTATTTGAGAGGAGAAAGATCTGCAGGGGGAGTTGGTTACAAAAAAAAAAAAAATCCCTATCTCTTAAACTATGGAATGTGTTCAGCACCTGAAAATAAAATTATGGTATCAGTTGATTCCCAAGAGTTCTCTACAAGTAGATCAATTGGTATATTTTTAAAAATGAATTGAATATCCATCTTTTTAAGAAAATTACTGATTACTGTAACATTTTGATTACACTTGCCAGCTGTTTATAATTCTTGAAGGCTTTCCTCAGTAATATCCCTTTCCTCTGAAAGTAAGTTCTTGATAGTGGAAAGCATGGAAGACACCAGAGATAGTATAGAACAAAATGCACCAACACATGACTATCTTGTTTTGGCAGGAAGATACTTTGTAGGAAGATGTTACTATGACATTTAACAAAATATAAAGTGGGACTTTATTCCTACTCCACCAGATGCAATAGATCACTAGACTACATTTCACAAACAAAATTTGAGTTCACCTGCATTAAGTGAAAACATTTTGGGACAAGGGGACAAGGGTACTGATGTTATTGTTGTGAAGTTTTTTTTTACTGTTCATTATTTGACACTTTCTATGATCATAATTTGGTTTGGAAAAATTACTTGATGGGTGAATCATGAGTCCTTCATATGGGACTAAATGTATGGACATATGGATAATTCCTGTTTTATCCTAAAGATATGTCTCAATATGTGTCTAAGTAAAAATTTGTCATTATATAATGAAAGAACAGGATCTTGGTTCTACATGTACTTTTTAATCATACCCAGAGTGATTCAGCTACAGAGCAAGTCCAACCTGCCCCATGTCCCTTGAGCACAGTCTTGTTACCAGACATTGTTCTAGAAGATAAGGCATACAAAACTAAGAAAGAGCTTTGTCTCATGTGACTCTGAATGTGCCCTACACAGCAACTCCCAAAGGCTATATCCAGCTCATGGAACATAGCAAGCTGGACTGCTTTGGTCAGTGCAATGTAAACATATAAATTAGAGGATAAATGTCAGCTTTTGTTAACGTTCTATGATTCTTGGTGATGTCAATGATTCTTTTGTTTTTCTCATTTTTATCACTATGAAATTCCCTTTATATGAGTTAAGATAATCTAGAATTTAGATCCCAACCTTGCCAGGTACTGAGCGTACCTTAGAAATGCAGGTTCTATCCCATTTGTGGACTAAAGGAAGAAAAGAATACACGTAAAATTTCTTTATAGCTAAATAGATGTCTCTGAGAAGATCCAAGAAGTCTTGCTACTGACACTTCTTTTATGCCAGCACTGAACTTACTTTAGATGCAAAGGGTTTCTGAGTATCACTTCCAGGTTGCTGAGTACCTGTGTACAGGCAGGTGCTGTCATCCATTTTTTCTTAATTTTCTTAAGTTCGCAAAATTTGCCTGTTTTCACGCACCATTATCTATGCTTAAATGTGTATATTGAACTGAGAGAATAAAAAAAAGCAAACTGATGATGGTTTTCACTAAAAGACAAGTTTTTACCTTGTGTGCGACAAATAAAATGCTACTCTCTAAAGTAGTTTGAGGGAAAAATATGTAATATGCTGCCTCCTCAGGCTAATCACAGAATTGTGGTGGTTGGAAGGGACCTCTGGAGATCATCTGGTACAAACCCCCTACTAAAGCAGGTTCCCTACTGTAGGTTACATGGGAAAGCTTCCAGTCAGATTTTGAATATCTCCAGAGAAGGAGACTCCACAACCTCTCTGTACAGCTTGTGCCAGTACTTAGTCATCCTCAAAATAAAGAAATCTTTCCTCATGTTCATATGGAACTTCCTGTGTTTAAGTATGTGACTGTTTCCCCTTGTTCTGTCACTGGGCATCACCAAAAAGAGCCAAGCCCCATCCACTTGATAAGATACTGTCTCAGTCTTCTCCAGGCTGAACAGTCTCAATTGATCACCTGAAAAGAGGTTGTAGTGAGGTTGGGATCAGCCTCTTTTCCCATGTAACAGCGATAGGACAAGAGGTAATGGCCTTAATTTATGCCAAGAGAGGTTTCAGGTTGGATACTAGGAAAAATTTCTTCTCCAAAAGACTGTTCAGGTATTGGAACAGGCTACCCAGGGAGGTGGTGGAGTCACCATCCCTAGAGGTTTTCAAGACAAGAATGCTGCACTGAGTTATATGGTCTAGAGCAGTCACAGACATAGGCTGAAGCTTGGACTACATGATCTTAGTGATCTTTCCAACCTTAATGATTCTGTGATTCTAGGATTCTTTGACGAGCACATTTTCAGCTCCTCAGCTGTCCTACAGAGACATACCTAAAATTTTATAGAAGCTGTGCCATATTCAAATCGGGTCACTATCACTTGTTAATTCACAAACACTATCTTTTGTTTTTTGGGACACTCACAACATACTTATGTAGGACACCTCCTTCCTTTCTTCTTCTGATCCTCTTCTTTCTCTGTCCTGTCTACAACACGATGCTGTGCATATTGGGGTATATTCTTGGGATATAACTGTTTTTCCATATTTTGGACATCTGGATCAAGAAGTCATCTGCATCAATGGAATAGGTCTTGATGTTCACAAGGATTGATGGAAGAAATTGTGCTTCTCTAGTGGTTCTATGCTTTTAGTGTCAAAGAGCACAGGAATTTTCTTTCTGAGAGCTCATCTCTTTTCTGTTTAATTGACATTTTAATTGACAAGTACAAAACAAAAGTGTATTGTCTTTAATTGGTAGAAGATGATTCCAAACATATTCATAACTTAAATTTTTTAATATTATCAAATAAATTTTACTTGTACATAGTTTCAAAAACCTTAATTTGCTTTCTCAAGAAAAAATAGTTACAATCAGAACAGAGCAGCTACAGAAATAAAAGTGACATTCTTCAAACAATAAAATCCTTCAGTAAAAGCAACATTCCTGAATAAGTCAGCAGAATTATTATGTGTTTACTTTCAGAATTCAGACTCCCTTCAAAGACCTGTTTGCAATATAGAGCTGATTTTTACTGGTGCAGTAAGAATATATTTGAAGCATTTTTGAACCTGCAACTGACTGGATCCAAGCACAGTCCTTGAGATGCTGACTGTGCATGAGCAAAGAGTGTTCCTCTGCCTCAACAACAGATCATTTGCAAAAATGCTGATTAAGATTTTCCTGACTTCCAGAGTTACTACATACCACAGGACATGTCTGGTATTGCTGTATACCAAAAAATGAAACTGGTAGGGGAAAGTAATTTTCAGTATTTTACTGATTTAATGAATAGATTTGCTATTGACCGACTCAAAGAACAGTCAGTATTTTTCAGGGAGCTTTGAGATGGATAGCTCAGAATCTGACGGGAAATAAAATGCCTCACATGCATGCACCAAACATCCTACTTTACATGCAGCTAGGATGTTCATTGTAGAGCAGAACAGCTGTGTAGACCAGCTACTGTGCAGTAAATTCCCAACCTGGCACTCCAACTTTTCTGTGTAGATACATTCAGGCATTTCAATGAAATGCTTGCTTTTATTGCCATTAACATGAGTTACAGCTGTTTGCTATTGCTCCAAGATAGACTAAATGGAGAAAGCAGACATTAACATTAAAGGATGCTCCCACTATGAAATGTGTCTCTGCAAGAATGGTATTTGAAATTTGATGTCTACCATGTTTTCTATGTTCCCGGATCAAATATTTTTAGCTTAAAAATTAAAAATTTTGTTCCATCTACCACCCATGAGTATTCAACTTAAAATTTATAAGTGAGGCTGCCACTTTCTGTTTTCAGCGTAACTCATGGTAAAGATTCCACAAAATAATTTCTCCTTTGAGTTATGTTGATGACACATGAATCAGAATACTGCCACTCTGTGTCTGTTCTCCTATGTGAAAAGCAGTAAAATGGTAGAAAAATAAGAGCGTATTGTTGCTGAAGTAACTAGTCTTGGTTTCTAGCATCCAGCAAAAGCTAAGCATCTGTCAGTGGCAGCCACTTTTTAAGAACAAAGATGCTAGCATTCTTAGCTTGTTGTAAATTACTGTGATTGTTTCAACTAATCTGTGTCAACATCAAACTCTGAATCACACCAATATGCTATCCAGTGAAACAAAAATAATCAGCATCCGTTCCATCTCATTTTCTCACAGTGCTGTAATACAACAAATAATAGAAGTGTTGTAAGGTTTTAGTTGTAAGGGATATTTAAAGATCATCTAGTTCAACACCCCTTTCACAGGCAGGAATAGCTTCACTGATCATCAGACAATATTAGGGCTAGGTGTTGCAGTCTCTTGCAGAAAAGGTGGTATCATTTAAAGTTGTTTTTGAAAATTAGAGAAATTAGTCACTTTGACAAATAGAATTCCATTATTTTTTATAAGGAAAAAATGTGCCTTCTGGTACAGAAGGAGAAAAGATGGTGATGAAGAATGCTGCTTTTTGGAACTTATATTGTAAGTCTGAATTTTAATGGCTTTAAGAGTAGAGGTCACCCTGTCATGAGAAAGATTTAGAGAAGACAACCGTGGAGTAATAAAATCACAGAACTGCAGAATTGTAGGGTTTCGAAGGGACCTCCAGAGATCATTGAGTCCAACCCACCTGGTCAGAGGTAAGCATCCAGACAGGTCTTGAATATATCCAGAGAAGGAGACTCCACAACCTCTCTAGGCACCTTGTTCCAGTGCTATCTCACTCTCACAGTAAACTTCTTCCTTGTGTCAGTATAGAAATACCAGTGTTTCAGTTTGTGTCCATTTCCTCTTGTTCTGTTGCTGCATGTAACTGAATAAAGTCCAACTCCATTGACTTGATTCCCACACTTTAGATATTTATAAAAAGTTATGAAACTCCCTATCAGCCTTCTCTTCTCCAGACTGAATAGTCCCAGGTCTCTCAGCCTTTCACCATAAGGGAGATACGCCAGGCTCCTGATCATCTTTGTGGCCCTCTGCTGGACTCCAGTAATTCCCTGCCTTTCTTGAACTCAGGAGCCCAGAACTGTACACAGTACTCCAGGTGTGGCCTCACCAGGGCAGAGTAGAGGGGGAGGATCACCTCTCTAGACCTGCTGGCCACATTCTTTTAAATGCATCTCAGGATACCACTGACTTTCTTGGCCACAAAGGCCATACCGCTGGCTGATAGCCAACCTGTTGTCCACCAGGACATCCAGGTCCTCCTCTGCAGAGCTCATCTCCATCAGGTAATCCTCTAACCTGTACTGATGCATGCAGTTATTCCTCCCCAGGTGCAAGACTCTGCATTTGTTCTAGTTAAACCTCATCAGGCCCCTCTCTGCCGAACTCTCCAGCCTGTCCAGAACTTGTTGAATGAAGCACAGCCTTCTGGTGCATCAGCTACTCCTTCCAGCTTTGTATCATTCACAAATTTGCTGAGAGTGGACTCTATCCTTTCATCTAAGTCACTGATGAAGATATTGAACAAGATCGGATCCAGTACTAAAAAATCACTGGGGAACACTGCTAGTTACAGGCCTCCAACCAGGCTCTTCACATCTGGTGACAACCCTCTGAGCTCTGCCAGACAGCCAGATCTCAGTCTACCTCACTGTCCACTTATCTATCCCATCCTTCCTAACTTTAATTACAAGGATGCTGTAGGAGACTGTGTGAAAAGCCTTGCTGAAGTCAAGGTACACAACATCCACTGCTCTCCAAGAGGAGTTTGAAACTAGGACTTAGATTTTGCCTCTTGACATACACTTTGCTAGCTGTTGTCTGAAAAAGGCTATTGAAATCTAAAAGGTATTCAGGATTCAGGAATGAGAAGGGCTATAACATGAGCACTGTATGTTTCTAATGACTTTGATAGAAGTTTGTTAGGGAACATTGCTGGTAATGTTACTAAATTAAAGTTTATCCCCCCAAAAAGTGATAACAGATTTATGAAACTATTTAGAAAGGAATAGTCAGAAGCATATTTGTATTTCTACACCAACTTTCTAATCTTTTCTTCCTTATATGTCAGTGTAGGAATTGTGTCAGTTCACAGGGGAGAAGGGACAGAGGACATACTCCTCATTTTCATATTTCTTCTAACACTCTTATGTGAAATTTCCATTCCTATACATTATTATTTTAATTTAAAAATGAATATTTATTTATTTATTTATATTTAAGTGATTGCTCGTCTAAGGATATACACGATTTATGCTTATATATTGCCATTCATTATATATTTCTCTGGCGTGATAAGGAACATCAAGGAAGTGATTAGATGATAAATAAATTTATAGAATTGGTTATTAAATACTATTTTCCCCAACATATTTTATGATAATTTGGTGTGCTTGTTAGCATCTGAAATACGGTAGTAGAATACACAGATAGTGTTTGATAGACAGCTATTATTGTCTAGAAGCGCTCAAGGTAAAGTAAAACTCAGTTGTCTATAATTGTACATTTTCAAAGTGTATATTTATGAACTGTACATTTATAAAATGACTTTAATTTCAAAATATTCAAGAAGAAATAAAAAATCACAGACCTATCTGTAAAGATTCTTTCTGCAAATTTTTGGACAGCTGAGTGAAAACACTAGCTTGTCACTTCAAGGAAACAGAAGCCCTTGTGATTATACTTATCTTTAAAATTATTAATAAACGCTATCGACAAATACCTTGGCCTACTAAAATGCCTCCATTATTCAGTGGAAATTGTAGGATTTTTTAGATATATATATAAACAGCATTAAGAAGTCTGAATTGGCACTTTTAATTATGACGTGGTAAATTATGGAGGTTAAATACAGCTGTTCATCTGGCAGTGTAGAAAGAAAAACATGCAGCATCATGTTTCTTCCACAGGGCTTGGTGATTGACAAGATTCTATAATCCAGAGGCTATCTTGCTGCTGTTGAGTGAAAAAATCTGAAAATACGTTACCATCTATACTCATATTAACCTTCATGACATAATTATTCTATCTTTACTAGCAAATGCCTTGTGAAGGCACTGGAAAGCTGCACTAAAAAAAAAAGAGGCAAATATAAGAAGACAGACATTTTAAGAAGTTTCAAAAGTGTTCTTGAATGTCCTCCTTGTAAGCAGTTTCAGGCTCATGCTAACCTTCATGACAGAATTGGGCTAAGCAGAGTTGGTTATAGAACTTGCAATCAGATCAAGTGTTTCAAAGAAGGTTTGTGTTTCAAAGAAGGACTGACATAACTCTTACAGAACAATTTGCTGAAGATTCTGAGGATTCTGTTTCCCAAGGGAAATCTCATGGCATCTGCTCTCCATGGTGGCTGAAGTGACAGAGGCAGGAGACCACACCTGCACCCCAGCAAGGATGCCTGCTTTTGCAGATCAATGCACAATGGAATCCAAAGCAGTAGGTTGGCAGTGTGCTGCATGAGGTCAACTGGATGCATACAGTGAAGGGAAGGAAATCAGGACTGCAAGTAGTTCAGAGGTGCAGATGGCCTTTGACTAACGCAGTCAAGTATGTAGAACTGCGGCCACGGAGTAGTAATCAGGGAGACAGTATTTTCTTTCTTTTGTTTTGTTTCTGGTCAGATTCTCAGCCTGAAAACTTGGCAAAGTCTTTTCTGTGAATAATGGCAAGTGAAAAAGAGATCTATTATGCTTAGTTGTTTCTAACTGTTGATCTAGACAGCTCTGACTCATTCTGTTCTCATATGTACTGTGCATACACCCACTGCATGCTGGCTGAACACTGCCATAACCTTGCAGTCATTACAGTCAATCCATTTTTACTGTGCTTACTGCCTTGATATTGAAATGCAAAGGAACTTAATATGGGCTATTAAACAACAACGTCAGTGTAAATTAAACACCTTGTACTCTTTAAACACTTAGATCAGACTATGGCCATTTTCTTTGAGTGTGTAGACTCTTCACTTCTTTTGGTGCTTTTTCCCTCCATCTTCAGGGACTGGTTGTGATTACTATTTTAAGTAATACCTTGTAGGAATTTAGACCTCTTTAAACGTGACTTGTTATGTTCAACATTATTGGTTAGAGATAAACCTCATTTTCTTGGCATCTTTTAATGATGGATAAATTTTGGGACAAATCCTTTATTGTAAAGAAGTAAATAATGAAAGTATGTTTTCTTTACAGATAAATATACGTAAACTTCTGATTTAAACAATTTAATAAAGATGTGTGATTTTAAAATTCTCTATTAGTGTACTCATGGAACTATATGTGTACATTTATACTGTTTATATCCATCTAACAGATATTTTATATCCTTCTTGTATATGTATTATATATGTATTTATTTGTGTGTCTGTATAAATATATAAAAACATATACACATATGTGTACATACATATGTATATGCACATGTTTGCATGGTAATCCTGTTCCCCATCCTAAAAAAAAAAAAAAAAAAAAGACTTTATGGGTCCTCAGATATTTGATTTAACAAATTAGGAATGCAACCATATATTCATCAGAAGAATTAAAATACATATGAGAAGAATGATTTGTTGGATTTTAAGATATGTCTTTTTGTCAGTTTTGAGACTTTAAATTTTCTGTTTATAATTTGCTTTTAAGCTGAGAAAGTCTGTTCAAACATCTGGTTCTTCATGCATCCACAAAGTACTTGGAAGGACTACGCAGTGTGACCTCAGACCATACAGCAATTACAGATACTAGATTCAATGTTTCAACCTCCATTGCAAGATTTCACAAGCAGTGCTGCTTTGGTGCTATTGCTAGGGAGTAAATAGTATCTGAAATTTGAAAGGGATTGAATTTTTTTTCACATGGCCTTTTGGACTGGCAACATATAAAGTTGTGTTTTATTTCTGAATAAGTTTCAGTGGTTCAAATATTCTCCTGTGATAAACCAGACTCTACTAACTTTATACAAATCAAATAATCTTTTACTCTTCAAGGAGCTCAGGTGACATAAGCAAGTACTTCTTGCAGTCAGACTCAGTTTCATTGGTACAGAGACCACAGGCTTTTGTGTAACTTGTAGGCGGATGAATGAGAATGAAAGATTCCTGTATTTTCCTAATCTTTCTCCGCAATCCAGTTTATCCACTGAGTCATAGAACTGTAGAATAACTTGAGTTGGAAGAGACCTTTAAATGTCGTCTGGCACAGCTCCCCTGCAATGAACAGGAACACCTACAGCTAAATCAGAGCCTAGTCCAGTGTGACCTCGAAAGCCTCCAGGAATGGGGCATCCACCATCCTATCTCCATCATTCTGGAAAACATCATTTAGTCTTTCTTCAGGCCTGCAATCTATACAGTATCTCTAGTTTCACACGTCTAGGTATCCAATTCTTACAGACTTTCTCTGCATAATACATCTTGTGGACAGTCCCATACTTTCCCAACCAGAAACTTCCCCAAAGATTCTACTTACCTTGTGTTTAAATGACAAAAATATTTTTTTACTCATTGTCACTACAACACATTGCATTACTGATTTTCCATAATGTTGTTGCCTAGATAGTTTTCCTGATCACTATTGTGAGTACATTACTTTCCTCCTCAGTTTCCTATAGTTCTCACTTTATTACAACAAACACATTTTTGCCTTTGTTTCCAAGGTTCTTTATGATCCCTCTTTCACCATGAGCCTTACTTCTTCTTCCAGCTTGAGATCTTGAGGGGCTGATTCTTGTGTCTATCTAACCCACAGTAATATCCTCCATCATTCCTGTGATTTTCAGACCATCCCTTTCTGCTTTCTCTTTCAGTGCCCTCCATGCTTTAGAATAGTTCATGTGGATATCATGTTACCCTACCCAAGTCCCTGTACAGAACTTAACACAGCTGAGAGGTTTGCAGAAAATCCTCATGACAACAGTGCTTCAGAGTGCTCTGCCCTATTTCTTATCCTGTTGAACACTTGTTTAATGGCTTCTTTGTCTTACCTTGTCAGTATCCTTGAGCTTCTTTACAGAAACCAGAAGTAAGCACAATTTTTCTGTTTCATGTACAGCCACCAAGAACAGAAATCCTTAATCTTTAACTGGAATTCCAGGGGGTATGATATAGTAGAGACTATAAATTTTAAAAACAATTTCTTGAAAGTGAAAGGAAAATTAACTCCTGATGCATGTAGAGAAAATACCATTTTGCTGACATGCTTTATGAATCACACAGCTACTGAGTTTGTTTCTGCATCCTGAGCTGCTTAAGTCTTTTCAAACAGATTTGTTCCTGAGGCTAATTGGGCAGATGCTGTTTTTTCAGCTGAAAAAACATCTTTTATGTACTTGATTTTCCCAATTCACTGTAAGAGCCTCACAATAGTCTATTTGTCAAATTTACATTTCACAAACTAATTTCTTAGTTAAAAAATAGCATTTTACAAATTCACTTCGTATAATGGCTTGTTTGTTTATTCATTTAAACTTTCTAGAATACCACACCTGACTCTAAAAGCAAACAGTTAGAAGTGAGTCTCAAATTATATACTATTACTATCTTTATGTAACTTTTTTACTTTATGCAAATTTGTATCAAATTAAAACTCTAAAATTTTCCTTTTGAATTGTTCTGCTGCATAACTAAATACAATGTTTTCCAATCCCATTTTTTCTTTACTGTTTCTATTTTGCTTATTGGAGGGGCTTTTGAATGATGTATGGTAATGTACAGGTTTCAGGAAGATTTATAGCATTCTCTAAACAAAAGTTAAGTCTGGCTCTCCACACCTTAGACCTGCTTTCCTTCCCAGGCCTTCTTTCAGCTTTAACACTTCTGAAATTTTAATTCCTCCTTTATATTATTAATGCTTAATTCTAGACCTTAATACATGCTTACCACCTCCTAGTGCCTGTTGTGCCACTACACTGGTCCATGGGTCCTTCAGTGCACTAGTTTGTAATCAATTAAAATACTCTTTTGTCTCTTGATGTCATATAGCTTACAGTGACTGTATGACTTGTAACTACTTGTACTGTGGCATCCTGAAATACAAGAACAGAAAAGGAATAAGATAATGACAAATGCAAAGTTTGTAAAGAGAAGCAAAATAACTTTTACTTTGGTTTTAGCTGGGAATATGAACAATCTTTCAAGCATCATCTGAAAGAGAAGTAGCAAGCTGCAAGCTAGTAATGAAAGGATGAGTTCCAAATTACTTTGGCTTTATTTGTGGTTTCAACACATATTTATGTATTTGAAATTGATCTTTCTCCTTGTTTTCTATCATTTCAGAGTCCTACCTGAAATCTCATGTGGAAACAGTACTGTTGAATAGGAAGAAATGTTTTTTTTCTTGCAGTTTCTTCACCCATCTCCTCAGTGCCGGTGCTGAGTGCTGTGCTGGATAGAATGCATCTTCTTCTGGTTATCCATAGTTGTATCTAGTTTGTATTCTTGGCGCTTCTCACCCCGCACAGTTAGGGAACGATAAGGAAAGTTAAGACAGCATGAAAGAAATGGTGAAGGCAGTTGCCTAATTCAACAATTTTTCATCCTGCAATAGTATGACTAGTATCAATAGCAGAGGGGTTTTTTTAGGCTGGGAGAGAAATGATGAGAGGGAGCAAAGGCCCTGAATCAAGGAGGAATGTTCTTCAAGGAAAGTTTGGAACAAAACAGAATGAGTAAACAGGAGTTGGAAGGAAAATGAATTTAATTAGAGAGAAGAAAGAGGAAGAACACAACAGTAAAGTATTTGAGGATGACTCAGACTGAAGGGTAGAGAATTTAATTGAAGGGAAAGATATTTGAAGAAAAGAAGCTAAAAAGAAAAAAAAAGGAAAAAGGGAAAGGGAAAGGGGAAGGGGAAGAGAAAGAGAAAGGGAAAGAGAAAGAGAAAGAAAAGAAAGGGAAGGGGAAGGAGAAGGAGAAGGAGAAGGGGAGGGGGAAGAGGAAGAGGATGGGAAAGGAGAAGGGGAAGGAGAAGGGAAAGAGGAAGAAGAAGGGGAGGGGGGAGGGGAAGAGGAAGGGGAAGGAAGAGGGAAAAAGGGAAGTTTAGCTGGCTGCCAAGTTAAACTACAGTAAATTGACAACAAACTGACAACAAATTGAAACTATTGATGCAAGAAGAAAACAAAATAGTGACTTGAAAATATTCTGACTCAACACATCTCTTTCCCACTTCTTCTTTTCTTCCTCTCTTGATTCCTATAAAACTTTTCCTGTATCTAGCTTACATCCCGAAAGTAGAAAGATTATCAGCATATATGGACTGTTGTGCCTAAGTGGAACTGTGATTCTGTAGCACATATCTGAGGATTATCTAATTTTCTTTGTTTTTAATACTTGTTTCTCATTTGCTTTGTTTCTGGTTTTGCTTTAGTTTTTTAAATGGAAGATAGCGATTAATGCCACTGTGCTGTACTTGCCATGCACAACAATATACTTTCACCTCAGGAGTAGCCATATAACATCTTAGATATAAAAACAAACAAACAAAAACAGCTTTTAATATTTTAGTTCTACATAGTAGCAGTTCTATAATTCTTCTGCTCCTAAATTCCTTAAGATTTTCATTGGAGATAAAGTAGGTTAAGAAGCTGTGACCTCATTTTCACCTTTCTGTATGACTGACCATACCAAAAAAACAACCAAACATACACACACACACACACAGAAAAACACACACACACACACACACACACACAAACACATCAAAGATTTGAACGTATTTATACAGAATCACTTTGGTGCTGAATAGGCTTCTTGACAGAGCATATGCAAAGTACAGGACTTGCAGATCAAGAACTCTCTTTGTTTTGTGAACTTAAACATTTTGCATGTCTTCTTCTATTCACTGGTGTAAATGTGGATGCTGTTTTTTCTCCTGGCATGAATGTAATGGCATTATCCTTACTCTCTCTCTTGGTATGAACTAAGCTGACATTTATTTCCTATGGCCTTGTGTACCCTGTTATTTGTGCTGTAGCAAGTGAAAGCATTGAAAGCAAGTGTAAAGAAAAACACACATCAGAAAACACAGTTTTTTTTCTTTGTGTCTTTAATCTAGCTTATACCTAGGAAGTCTGTGAAATCTTTTGCTGCAAAGTAAAGCAGTATGCTGCCAGTAGCTCAGCCTCTCAATAATGTCTATCAATAGGGATACAGATTAATTTAAAAAAAAAAAGTATCTAAATATAATAGATTTGGGGTTTTAATTTCATTTCTACTCTCACCCATCAGTTTCCAAATAACTCATCTTTTTTCCTGGTTTCTATTTCTTTCTCTGATACCTAGACTATATTTCTTATACTTCAAAGTCCTGCAATGCTCTGTGACAAGAGACTTGCTAACAAGACTCTCAGTAAAAATATCACAAAAATAAAATCATAGGATCTTTGTTGTTCCTGTTGCTGTACATACATTTTCTGTCAGAATATTTAGTCTTGGGAAAAAAAAAAAAGCTGACTTAACCTAATTGAAATGATTAATCTCAATATTGATTGAATGGAAATCTACTTATTTAGGACACAGTCTACCCTTCTTTATTTTCCATTTCCCTATAACCTGTCCGCTAGGGGCACGCTCAGTAGTTATTCTCAAGCTCCACTAGCTGCTGTTTTCCTTTCTTTTACATCTCAATTGCAAACCAGAGATCTCAGAGCTTCTGAGCATCATGTTCACCATCTGACTAATTTTATCATTTTCCATACTAGAGCACTTCAGATCTTCCCTCTCTATTCAGAGGACCCGATGACTTGTTCTTGATATTGTTGACTCTTGAGGTTACTGGCCAGCCAATGAAATCAACCAGCTTGGATGGCCACAACTTCATTTTGGTTCCCATTTTGTGTGTGTGTGTGTGTGTGTGTGAACTTTTCCACAGAAAGTAGTGTTTCTTATCTAAGGTTACAATTTCAGTTGGGAAGACAGTGATCTAAAGGTGATGATGTGCAAAATCTTTAAAAAAGTTCACTTAACATCATTTTTCCATAATATATAAATTTGGTTTATAAAAAAGGCCATTAGATTTTACCAGAACCCTTAAAGAGAACTTATCCTCTAACTATATGTGTGAAAAGAATAGGAAGAAGAATATAAGAACTTATAAAAATTCCTCTTATTAGAGATACTGGTATGATGTTAAATATCTTTTCAGTCAATTGAACTGAATACATTTCTTAGAATGTGTAGAGATTATGGATGTCCAACTTCGGTTCGCCTGGGTAGCATTGAGTGAAGGGGAATTGTCTCATGTCACATATAAAATATATAATATAATTAATGTATATAAGTAATGAAACTCCTTTTATTTTTTATATTGTCTACTAAGACATTAAAAAAAGGGCAACAAAAATATAAAAGTGGTGGGATATTTGAACTTGCTTTTTTCTGAAACTAATTGATTAATTTTTGTTTCAGTGGAAAGAGTTGTAATTCTAAACGAGTTCTCAAGGTGTTTGTAAGAGATTTTTTGTATAATTTTATTCTACCTCTGCTTCATCCTTGAAAATAGTTGTTCACAAATGTATGTACTGCCAGAAAGTGATGACATAAATAAGGCGTGCTTTTGAAGCAAGGGATGTTTGATTACAACTCAATATACTCCATTTGAAAATTCAGAGGTAATGCATTTATATCAACTAAAAATGGAGTCACAAATATATCAAAAAATTGATGATGCTTTTAGAAATCTTGAAGCTTATTCTCACATTCCTTTATCAAAATGGAAAGGAAGACTACATATTTTTCACTGTTCACAGAACTGCGTTTAGCCAATGTATCAAAATGCATACAATTATTTACCATAAATAGAGCTTGCCATAACTTATGTTGGATTTCAAATGCTGTTATGGTAGAGAACTAGGTGAAATACATATATATATTTGTTTTCCCTATCCTCTTACTTTCACCACAGAGAGGTCATCTGGAAAGTTCAGGTTTCCACCACTTTATTTGTAATTTTTTTTTCTCATCTAAAGCATTTTAAAGCAATTGTAGAGGATGTAAATCACTCTTAGATCCTGAGTTGAAAGATGACAATAAATGCAAGATGTTGGTGATATCTTGTGCAAGAACAACTGAACATTTGCACAAATGGGCAGAAAGGCAACTTTGAACAATGAGCATCTTTCAACATGTGCAGGAAGAAAGCTCTTCAACAAGACACTGAGAGGCTAAGGCAATATATAAAGCATAAGGTTGCAGGTACTTGAAAGTCATATCCTTACAAAATCTCTTTTACATGAGAGAGATGAGTTACATGCGAGAAGATGAGTTGTATTGTTTTACAGTCATAGGATTTATAAAGTAATTTATAAAATGCAAGTTCTGTGCACACTGAAGTCAGATTGCATTTGTGAAAGGTAATCTTGTATTTGTTACCGCACATCTTCCTTATTAAGCAGTCACAATTCCTAACTGGTTAATATCTCACAAAATAATAAAGTGTCTTTTTACAAGTACATGATGCAAATTATTTCTATGTCTACCTAGCTTTCAGGTAGATTCCAATGAGTTTACGGATCAGTAAACATTTTCAACTCTTATATATGATTTACTTAGAAAAGATCACCATTCACTCTCTCTCAAAATGGTAATGGCTGTGAGAACAACAACAGCACTTCCCCTGCAACACACACCAAAAAGGGCAAATAACTTGAATTTTTTTAGTGAATAACAGACTTGTTGATTAGAAAAGCCCATTGATTAGTTGTTTGCAATTGTTATCTTTTTTTTTCTTGTGTTCTTGGCAGACTTTGTTATTTCTTCAACAGAAAGGATTGTTCTTTGAAAACACTGAACACTGTAGATAGAACCTGAGTTTTGAAAGAAGTGCTAAAGGAAGAACTAATGTGATTGCACAGGGACATGAGAAAGGATGAGGAAAACATAATGATCCCCTCCAAGTTTTGGCTAGATCTGAACTGAAATCTGGAAATTACTAGTGGTATCTAAACTAATAAGGAAAATGGAGAGAATATTGGGTAGCACTGGTAGTAGAAAAAATTCTTTTTTCTGTTACACTCTTGTGTATGAGTTTAGCTCAGTTCAAAAGGATAGTAGTGGTTAGACCCCACATTTATTTCTGTGATCATCCCCAGACAAATCCCCAGGGCTAGCATGTTTGCAACAGCAAGCTAATTCATTCTACCTGAACAAGTGCCTTTTCTCACCAGAATGATGCCCTCCTTGAACACAGACATGTCAAAATAGCTTTCTTTTTCTACATAATAAACTGCACTCTACACATATCCTGCTGTTTTCAGACATCCATAGGGCATTTGAACTATATACTGGTGAAAATAATCTAGGCAGTTGAGGAATCACTCACAGAAAATTTCAGTGAAGGCATTAAACGTGGATGGATGCCTTTTCTTAACTGCACCAGTGTACACAAACTAAGATATTTCTCAAGGGACAAAGACAATGTTTCTGTCAGTTATACACATGTTGCAAACTCTTACTGGATTGAACAGTTCAAAAACTAGCATTACTGCCCATCAGAACATTTCATAAAGTTTTATCTCTCAAATTCTCTATAAAGGCATTACTAATCTTTTCTCTCTTCAACAAAGAAAATAAATATAACTTTCTGTCTTAAATAGGTACTGTGACTGAAAACTAAAACTGAACTAAGCTTACCTGATGCATTGCATCATGGTTAAACTTCCCTAATTGATGCATTCTCTAAGGGCATGAATAACTCACATATTAATTGTTTCATCAGAAATAAAATATTCTGTCTTCCTATGAAAACTATAAAATTAATGAAAAAATGTGTTTAATCAAAAAACAATTGTACACGGATAAATAGTTTTGACAGAAAATATTGATCAGTCTTAATTATCCATTGTTCATGCTGAATGCTAAGTAGGCATATTGCCTCAGAGACCCAAGCAATATCTGAAAAAATGCTATGTCCAAATATAGTATTTTTACTAGAAACATTATATAGCTCTGAAGCTCAATGATCTTTAGTAATTTCCCAGCTCAACAAATTTCCCCATGGAAGTGAATTTTGCTGTCCAAGGTTTTAGAGCATTAACTAATGACAGACTACTTTTTAATGTATCTTGTACTTGATGTGTTGCTGATTCTTTGCTTAAAATTCAAATGCTTTCTCACATTTGAAATTAGCCACCTAAACTCAACTAAGAAAGACATTCTAAATACCAGATACTTCTGCAAGAATTTTGCAGGATCATAATTTTCTTATCTAGATATGGGGAAAACAAGAATGCTTGCCTGAATTCTAATTAAGATTTAGATATGTATATATGTGTGTTATAAATTTTATATTTATGTTGAAAATACAGAAGTCACTCAAGTTATGAAATGGTACAACAAGATTGTTTGTATTTTTGTAATGTTTCACAGGAGTCCTGCCTCATTTAGAAAGACTGTAGCTTTATAATAACTGAGGTTATGGGACAAAAGACTTCTGCTTTGTTTCTTAGAAACTAGGAGAACTGTAATCCACAAAGCAGGAAGTTTTGTGGTTGTGGAAATAGACTGGGATCTCAGTGCTACACATCCAGCATTTTCCAAAGTAACTCATGGATGTTTCTTATTTTTAAGCAACTCAGACTCTGAAACACACTGAATCATTGGTGGGGTCTTATAAAAGATAAATTTATTGATCTTTATGCAGCATTCCTTTGAATTAATACAGAATGAAGAATCCCAGGTGGAAACTGATATTTCTGTATTTAGTGCAGAAGCCATAATGGTGAGCTGTAAATAATAAATGGAGGTGCACACTGACGGAGAATGAAAACCACTTTTTAATACTGCAGTTTCTCATTCAGTTCTACTACTTATTGTGTGCCTTGAATGAGGCAGGAACTTTGTGGAAAGAGCAATACGCAATCGGAAACTTGAAATCTGTGTTAGTAAACACTGGGAGAATTAAAGTTGACCAGATCATCTGAATGAAGTTGACTCACATCCACCCACTATTCATTACAGGGAAAGCAAACATATGCTTCTTTGATATATAAATATCTTAAGTGTTCTCTTGTATAATTGGCTTTGCAATCTGACAGCCACCCTAGTAAAATTTTGTTTCTCTTCTAGCAGGTTTAATGAAAGAAGCAACAACATTTCTGTATTCAGAAATCTGATTGACCTCAGTGTCCTCTGAAATGTTATTGATACCTCATTCTTATTTACCACGAATACTTTACACGTGAGTTTATAGCATAATACTTGGTAGGTTCTTTTGACATATTATTTTGACAAATATGACAGGATTTCCTCTTTTGCATCTACCAACAAGTTGATTCAGCTTTTAACAGATGTTCTTAATTCTTAAATATATGCATTTGTAATTTTTGTAAGATTTCTTTCCATCTCTATTACTTCAGCCTCAAAGAATCTTATTCTTTTCTTCTGTGAATCCTTATCCTCTTTCCCATGCTTGTGTACAGGTTATTCCTGAAGATGAATAAATGAAATAGGTTATTTTTTACTGCGCAGTTCTAAAACAAAACCTTATATTTTCTATATGAACCAAAAATTTCATCTTCATAACATCAAAATATATCATATATATTTCAATCTGCAATCTAAAAATAATCCAATAATTTTACAAAGAAAAAATACTGGGTAAGTCAGGAACAGCATATCTTTGATAAATGAAGATTTTATCTTATTCTTTAGCTTTCTTATGCTGGGAAAAATCCCCCCCAAATCCCCATTATTTTAAAACCTACTAGAAATTTAAATAGAGTTCTCATGCAATTTTATCACTTTCCCCTACTGCATTTTTACATGAAGTCAGAAATTCCTTTCAGGAAATTATCCTTTTCTATTGGAATGTCCTTCCATGCACACCTCATTCTCCTTTCCAAATACTACTCATCCTCTGACTACATATTCTGTATATTCTGTATGCAGCATATATGGTTGTATTTCATTGAAAATAATCTTGACAAAAAAAAGAAAAACATAACCATAGGCTTGGTTCTGGTGGTGTCTATGACTGGTTTCTTTGCTTACTCTACTGTTGAGATGATTTCATCAATTGTAGTATTTTGATTTCATTTCTCAGGGTCAGTTTGCTGTGGGGCTGTCCTGTACTTTTAGACTGCATTTAATTTTCAGCCTCATAAAAATGTTCTGCCTCTTACACAGTGTTATGACATCCATCCTCAATGTGCTTTATGATGAAGCAATGCCTTGCTCCCCTTTGTCTTCATTTATTACACAGTAAAATATATGCAATGCACTATCCTCTATGTGCATTTTGTGTGGTAATAAATATAGATCGGTTCATTTCATATTTCTGGGCAAGTCAGATTTTAAATCTAATGTTGTCACTGATATTCTGAGATTATATTACCTTGTTTTAATAATTACTCTCCACTGTTTTATATATCATACATAAACTTCCGTGGAGATTACTTAATATGAAAATTCTGTACAGATAGGCCCACAGGCTGGAGATGTGCAGCAATATAGAAATACATTTTGACAAAAACTCTGTAAAACAGAACGTAACTTTCATTTCTTCATGCAACAAATCACTGTGTAGAAGGCCAAACTTGTATCTTTGTTGTCATTTCCAGAAATAGGATGGCACCAGCATTTTAAAATAGCTTTAAAGTGGATGTGTAAATTATAAAATAATTTCATGGAGAGGATTTGTTTTCCTCTACACAAGAAAAACTGGTAGGAAAGAAAGCTCTGTTATACCTTTTGAAAATTATTCTTATTTACTGGAAGGTGCTAGAAAATGTGTACTCTGTCTCTTTATGAAGTCCTGACTCAAATCAACTTGAAGTGAAATACTAAATCAAAAACTGGTTGTTTCTGATTCTATCTTTAGTAATATTAATTTTATGATATTGGGAAAAGCTGGATCACTCATTGTCATTATAAGTCAAGGCCCATATTGCTGCGGTACCTTAAATACTACAGACCTCCAGAATTTTACAGAGATCACCTGTAGCAAAACTGACATAAAATATGCAAGTATTCAGAAGCATCCATGCAAAGTCCAATAACTTTAGTTAGACTGTTTCCAGAAATGAGGTGAGGCATAGGGTTAGGTACTGTTATTGATAACTCTTTAGGTACTTCATTCTGCTAATATAGATGCACAAGATGATATAATGACAGTTGAATCTCTGCAATTGCCTGCATGCACTATACTTTTAGTTTATGCCATATCTGAAGTAATGGTACCTTAGTTTAGATCTCTTTTACTGATATTTAAGTAATTATTAAGAAGGACTTTATGTGGCTCACATTATTAGCAGTGATCAGAGGATGAGTAGTAACTTACTGAGCCCTAGCAATTTGGTTGGTGTATGTGTGAAAACTTTTTCCCTATCTGAAAAACAGAGATAATGTTTCCTCTCAGTTCTTATGAGGACACAGGGAGGATTAAAGTTTGCACACTGCTTAAAAATGTAAACTACTACATAAAATGAATCAAGCATTAAAATGATGCTACCCTTTGGAAAAGATAAGTGAACATGTGCAGTCTGCCAGAGAAAACAAAGCAGTCATGCACAACATGAATATTTCCTATCCAAGCTGTGAAAGTGTGGTCTAGATCTCTAAATACTAAGAAGCTGACAGAAGGGTCAAATCTGTAAAGGATTTGAGAATAAGAAAGAGACACAATCATGTAATACTTTTTGTCTAATTAGGGTATGTGTCTTTAATAAGTGTACGCATGCATGTATATCTAGTTGTATAATATTTCCTGTGAATTTTAGACAAATCATCTGGCAGACAGATTTATATTACTGTGGAGGTAAACTTAACTCCACAGTCATTCTGTGAACAGCAAGATTTATTTGTCATTTATCAAAGTTTAATATATTCAGTCTGTCTCAAAAAGAATAATAGCGTGGAAAAGGGAATGAGGAAAAAGAGAAGAGTCTAGAAAAACTGAGCCTTATGCTTTTGAAAGTGTCCCAGCTTTACTCTACTTGCTCTGTTAGAAACGAAATGATCAAATGACTGGAAGTGCAACCTCCTTTGAGAGTCACCTGGCAAGTGCTATGTGATCACTATCTTTTGTGCTGCTCGAGCAGCAGTCTGTTCTGTGCACTATCTGGACTCTCATTATCACTCATATGTCAAACCTGCTGCTGCGAAAAGAGCTGGGGTGGAGGTCAACTTGTAAAGTAGCAAGCAGCAGAAGCTGAGAGATGTGCTCTCCTCTGAGGTAGTTGTCAGTTCTCCTTCTCTAATGCCATTAATCCACTCCCCAGGACTAAATAAGTCTGAATATTATTTCTTTGTACTCGGATCTGTCCACACAGATGGTAAAGAAAATCTTTTCTTTTGGCCATTTTCCCATGACTTCTCAGGAACTGTTGAGAACCTGTGATTGAGGGATGACAAATGCAGAAGATTTAGGTCACACAATAACTTCCCTTTTTTCAAGAGTCAAGAAGAAAGAAGAAACGTGTCTGGCACTTGTCACAGTCTGCCAAGGTAGCTCCACATGCTGGCACTAAACTCATATTTTCAAACTACAGTAAGGAAGAGCTCAATATATCAACTAATCAGTTCTCCTGTGCAAGGGGGAAATATTTTCTTTACCACAGAACTTATGTTGACCAAAATGCTGTTTAGTCCCAGTGAAGGACACCTAGGAATAAATTTGCTTTAGGAAAACTATTGTCACCTAAATTTTGTCATTAAAGTCTTGATCTTGCCCTCTCAGAGAGAGATCCACAAAGGTCAATCTATTTCAAGCCTCCTGTAAATTCTAATCCAAAGACTGAAATATCACCACTATCTTGGGGCTTGATTTTGTCATAATCAAATATAAATATGTATGGAAGATATCATGTATTATGGTTTGCAGGAAAAAAAAAGTCATAATACCTATCAAAGCCTTGTTATTTTTTGCTGAAATAAAATTTAATCACCTGAAAATTGAAAAACACTGTAAAGAAGAAATAATTTGATTCCCAAGAGCTGCATCAGGAGCAGAGAGCTTTCATCTGCAGTGTTTGTTTCCAGACTTTACAAGGTCTTTTTGTCTGAAATTTCTGTCACAGACATAATGCTGATTCAATTACTTTTCAAGTCCCTTTTGATTTCACCAAATTGTTGGAGACAATGTTTTGTAAACAAAATGAGGGTCTTGTATTTCATCAGGACCCTGGTATGGCCTAGGCTGAAGATACGGCTTATGTGAATTTCATTTGCCATCTACAGTTTAAATAGAAAGAGTTATCATGGCGGGCCTTGTTAGCATGCTTTTTAGTGAAACACTTAACTGGGAATTAAGCAAACCTATGTCCAGTTACTTCCGCTGTCTAAATGGAGCCACGCTATTAGATGGTCAAGATAATAAACTCTGCCAAGTGTCCTATTTCTAACTTTTGAAAAGATCAAGGAATCATTCTATCTACCGTTTTCTCACGCTACTTAATAACCCTCATGTTTTAGCCCAAATTTTTGCATGATGTTTGTCCAAAATTATCGGATAAAGTGAAATAATTTTTACAGATAAATTGATTCTTGTAACAGTGAAATATGATGCAACTTTATTTGATTGTGACATCCTACTGTAACATGTCTTTTCCTTTTCCTCCTTTTTAACCAAAATAGGTTGTTTTCATGTCTTTCTTGGCTTAAAGATTATTTACATAGCAGATAATGAAAAAATAAGAAGGAATTGGCATTGAGAACTAGAGAGGAAGAATGTGATGCGTTTACTCCTTTGACTAATGTGAAAGATAACTAAGGACATAGGTGAGACAAAAAAATAGAGTTGAATTCCTATAGCTTGACTCTGGCACTTGATCAATGCCAGACCTTCATACAAATCACCTTTTATATCTCAACACAGAGAGAAACCATGGTACATAATGAGTGGACAGACTGACTGCCTGATGCAGGTAGCATTTAGCCTGTTCCCCTTCTTTTAGTCAATAATAATTTCAGACTGAAACTCTAAACGCAACATGGGAGAAAGCACAAGTTGTTCCCATGGGAACAAGCTGTTCCCACTGGATTTAGGAAATTTGGTCCCTCATCTTCTGAGGAATATTTATGTTATTATTATTAGACTAGATATCAGGAATATATTCAGACACTGAAACAGGTTGCCCAGCAAGGTTTTGGATGCCCCCTCCCTGGAAGCATTCAAGGCCAGGTGTCCCTGCCTATAGCAGGGGGTTGGAACTAGGTGATCTTAAAGTTCCAACCCAACCCATTCTATTACTCTGTAATTCTGTGATTCTATGATTCTGTGATTTCCACAACCTCACAGATATTATTTCATCACCTAAGCCTGGAGTAATGATATGGAATAAGGGGTGGAATGTCATGGTTTTGTGATTTTTGGTTATTGGTATTCCACATCATAACATCATGTAGTGGATATACCTGGTTCTCAGAAGAGAAGGACTACTACAGTCTCCACGGTACTTTTATCCTCTGTTACCATTTCCAGCCGGAGGGAAAAGATAAAAAGCTCACAGTATAAAAACTTGCAGATCACGAGACCTCATGCCTTTTTTTTCCGCCGTCTCTCATCTTGGCAGCACCTCGCTCTCCAGCCGTCTTATCATCGGTAGTAGAGTAAGGCCTATCTTGATTCTGGGACAGTCTGTCTCTCTGTATTGGATTTATAAGCTTAAATTGTAATTATATTGTATTATAGTGTGCTGTTTTGCATTCCAATATCTTATTTAGTAAATTAGTTTGTTTCTCCTCAGATTGTTGCCGCTGTTCTTTGCTCTCAGGGCCATCTCCTTACCCTTTTCCCCTTTTCCCTTTTCCCGGGGCGTGGACCCATGGATCCTCCGTCCCCTTCGACACGGAACCGGGCCGAACACCCGTAAACCATTGACAACACCCATGCTAAGTAGAACAAGGCAGGATCTGGGGCTGTACTGCTATTAGGGTTCAGGATTTGTGACTGAGGTAAAATACTCTTTATTTGAAGTTTTTCATCATAAAACAGATTTCTTCACACAAATTTCACAAACTTATGGTTATGCCACCTAAAATTTACCTGAGATTTTTTTGGATCCAGGATAGATTTTGGAGAAAAACTCCATAGATTAATTGCCCCAGAGAAAATTGTTGCTCAGTGCTTTCACTTTGGATATAGTAGCCGAGTCTTTAAGTCCTTTTTCCCCAAGAAACAGAATTGAACCTACTATTTCCATACGTAATGTGAGTATTGGCTCCTCTGATATTGACCCCGTCTCCCTCTTCTTCCCCAAAACACTTGAAAGCCTGTTTTGTTCATGTCAGGAGCTGAAAACAAATGCCAGAACTCTGACATTTATCATAAGATGGAAATCTTGTTTTCTATCCAGCTGTAGTCAATACTTCAGGGAGAACAAACAACAGACATTCATCTTTATTTTTTTTGTGTATAAATTGAGAATGAGACACATTAAAGAATCATTTTTCTGGAGACTTCTGTGGAACTTGGTATGGCCAACAGAGATAGTTTATGTCATCCACAAGAATCATTCTCCACAGAAAAGAAACGAGGCAGGAAATAAACTGACTTTATTCTTTATCATTTATTTTATATAACTAAAGACTTCTGTTAGCACAGCTGTCTCTGAAGTACTCAAGTATATAACACATTCTGGTAAATTGTTCAGCAGAAATAAGTGAATGTGTCTCCTTACGTTGTACCATTTTGTACCCAGTTGACAACTGTCCCCTGTGCCTTACTGATCTGGCTGGTTTAGTTTAGATACTCAGTATATCACTAAATTCAGGTGTGATGGGCTATCTTAACGCTTGCAGAGAATGCTGGCAGCAAACTCATTCTGAAAGAAATAGCTCATTGTTAGAGCTTCAGAGGGCAGCTTCCCAATTTCACTAGACTGAAAGCAGTCTTTATACAGATGTAGAAACTTGGGTTTCTGTGAAACAAGCATATCAATTAATTCAGAGTCAATCATTTTTTGTATTTCTTTTGCATTCCTCTAAATCAGTGGGCCCTTTACTTATTTTAATATTATCTTTTAAAGGTTTCTCTTGCTCAAAAAAAAACCAAAAAGAACCATAAGTATAGATCTATCAGAAGAGGTATCTGCCTCAGCAAACAGATCAAAAATTAGTAAAGACTACATCTGAAAATTGAACCACTGCAATAGTATACTTACTGAATAACTAGAGCCACCTTTCTAAAGGTAATCCAAGTACACAATGCTTCTGCCTATGCAAGACCAGTTAATGAATACTAGGAAGAATTAGAGATATTTCACACTAAAACAGTAATTGACAGCTGGCATTGTTATTTTTCTGAGTGAGAGCACTTCTGACATTCCCTTGTGTTTTCCTCTCTGATAAAGTTTTGCTAGGAGAAATGTTAATTAAAGATCATAAATCTTACTCTAGTGAGTGTAAAATCGAGTTAAATTCCTATATCCTTGATTTTAGAAATACTGAAAAAATACTGTATTGCCTCTAAATATCTTTTTTCTTTCGAATATTTGCATTTATTTATCTTCAACAGGGTTTTAATTTCTGTAGGATTTATGGCAAAACCTGAATTTAATTATATGATAAATCTGAAAATGAACATATTAGGTGTGATGTGGTAACATTCACAGCCTAGAATATATAATAAGAGACAGTTGATCTTCATCAGTCTACCATAACACCATGTTGCTGGTTTACCTACAAGAATATATTTTACATCTTAAGAAACAAAGCTGTGGATAGGCATCTGGTGAACCATTTTATCATGCTGTTGTAATGCTGGAAATGTTTTGTTTTATTTTCACTATATATAAAGATATCAAAATAAACACAAAATTGTAATTAACTGATGCTTCTGGTTAAAGACAGCTTTTGAGAAGTTTGTGTCTAGCCGCCACTGAGCTTCCAGCAAGTGATGTGGTTCAGCACAAACTCACTATTGAGAATACACAATACATTATTATTAAAAATGAAGATGATATTAAAATAATAGACTCCATTGTAGTCACTGTAGTTAGGTAATTATTTTTAATGATTGAATTTATGGATTTACCTCAGCTCACTGATATAAATATTATCTCTGTTGCTCTCTACGATCTAAATGTTCTCTGAATAAAAGGAAAGTTCTCTAGATATGGTGAAGTTCTGGTTCTTTCTGTTGCAAATTACAAATTTGCCCAGTAATGTTCTTCTGCATATACTGCATCATCCATAAGAAAAGCATAACCGAGTCTCAAGGGCTTTGATACTTTTATTTTTATCGAAACTATTAATGAAACTACCAACTACCTTTTTATGGAAAACTTTCACTGGGTTTCTCATGTCTGCTTTACATGGTAAAGCAAAAATGATCTAGATCACACATGAATGAGTCACCAGAACTGAAATTCTGGAGGACAGTTAAGAGTAAAATGTAATAATAAATAGGAAAAAAATGCTATTATTATTATTTTATTAATTGTTATTATTATTTTAAAAAGTTTCATGGCTTTGTATCTTCTTGCAAAGAAACAAATATGTGGTGTTTTCAGAAAAAGACTAGTGTAATATTTTCTTGATATATGTCTTTTGTAACTGTTATGTATTTCAAACATGAAATGTTCATAAGATCAACTCTGCAGTTTTAAACTTCTGCTGTATTTTTGCAAGAAGAGTACATTTTCTATGAAGAAGTGAAAGTAGCTTTTGAAATTCTTTATGTTACAGAACTTTTAGACTAGAATTTTGAAGCTCTATTAGTCACAGATTGTCATGAAAAGTATGGGAATCAGAGAAAAAAAATCTTTTTTTTTTGTTGTTGTTGTTGTAACCAGTGCTAGTGATATGTCTCTAAGAAACTTCTAATGATCTGAAAGCTTTTCTTTGGGTAGTGCGTTGCTATTGTATAACCATGTGCACACAAAAAAAAAATGAATCACACTAACTTCAGGTCATTTGCCAGATGGAGGTAGATTTTACCAGGAATTGTAGATTGGTACTTGAAATTACTGCTACATGAAGAAACCTGGGGTACTCAGGGTTCACCGACTAACGGGAATGTGCACTGTCAAATAAAGGATATTTGATGATGACTGAGCACAGAGTTGTGTGAATAATGATTTTTGGGATGTTATGAGGCCAAGAAAAAGCCTTTCTTTTAAAAATGCTGAAGTCAAACAGTAAAGGAGGGAAAAAAGCAGCTTTTTCCTGACCAAAACTGTTTTCCATATGAAATACAGGTCTGTGATTTGTCTGTGTCCCACTTCTCCTCCCACTGAAATTTATATTTTTCAGAAAATAGATTTGCTGATAGAAAAAAACACAGTTCTGGTTACTAATGCTCAGTACCGTTCTAGTCAGGACAGTCTTTATTTATGAGCAATCCACACACATTAGTAATAGGTACAGCTACATTCAGTTCTGTTAAAGTTAGTGAAGATTTCAGATTTTACACCTATGTTTCTGGGGGTGTTTTTGCTAACTCAATATTTGTACAGTGATTTACCTTTTTAATAACACTCTCCACATTTCTCTCTAATGAAAATATGCACTCAACTAGAAGTTCATAAAAATTTGTTTTTGCAAGCTCAGTAGGTCTGTTTAGTCACAACATAAAAATGTATCCAGTAAAGGAACGCTTAAGTTTGCAATAAATTGGTTGAAAATAGTTTAGGTGTCTGTTTCTCATGTTCTTCAAGGCAGCTATGGAGTCTACATGAGAAACCTACAATGAACAGTGCCTTAGAGAGTGCCATTTGTCCTCAAGAGGTCCCATTAAGTTTTGGGCTTATGTCAGCTCTATATAACAGCTCTATTAGATGTCTTGATGATCTCTTGATAAGTTAGCTGTACAAATCTGATCTTTTTCATACATTCACTCTTTCCAAAGAAATTCAGTTCTCTCATCCCTTTTTTTAACTATTTGCAGCCTAAATCAGAAGAGAACAACCAACAGTTTTCACAGTTGATCTCGTCTCTTAAATTTATTTCCATCTCCAAAGACATTCCCGAATTGCCCCTCCACTTTTATTTGTGTCAAGGAAATGCGTTTTTTTTCTCTCTCTCCAAAGTACAGAGTCACATCTTCCTTTCAGATTTTTTCCTTTAAGACATTGACTTTTTTTTCTGTTTTATGACTTACACTGGATATAATATTGTTATATATATAGTATATATTATTATATTTCATTTCAATTATGCAATATAAGAATAAATGGCACTGCAGATACACAGCATGCAAGAGGATGCAAACACTGATGCCCTTTTCAGCTTTCAGTAGGGAAGAATCTAATGTCAATTTTTTTTTTTTTTTTTTTTTTTTTGAAGCGCTCTGAATGCTTCTGTCAGGGTGCTAATGGCAGTGTGCTCATACTAATAACTTCAACTGAACTTTGATTGTTTAAATCTCTTGGTGAATATGAAATTACAAATCTAAATAAACATAAAATTGTTGTCCTGAATTTTTATCAGATCATTTTTTTGGCATTTACTGAAGCATTAACAGCATATGGCCATCAGTCATCAGTGTAAGTGGGTGTGGAAGGTCAAGTATGATAATTTTTATGATAGGAAAAGGCTTATTTAACATTTAAAATGTGCTCTTTAAAAATATCATTTTTTTTCAACTATCACATTAACAAGCTGATCTAAAATAAAGTTCTCTTTTCAGGTGCCATTTGCCACATTTTATGAAATGAGTGTTTTATAGATTAACTTTTCTAAAGTTAGGATCAAATGTCTTTAGCATGCACTAAAGGACTTTCACTGGCTGCAAATGACACAGAAGGTGCGGTAGAAAAACTGGAATGTGAAGACTCAGTGCCTCCAAATATCTCTATCGTCTGTGACATCTCTTATTTCAAGGCTCGTCTGATGTCAGTGTAGTACTCGAGGTGAACTCTAGTGGTTCAGCTGATGGTTACTCTCAATTATGTTTAGCCAGCTGAGTATCTTGCACACTTTGGAGACTTTTTTTCAGCCTGAATTCTCTCAATGAACTGTTGTGCCACTTTCAAGACCTAGAATATCTTTAGCTGCTACAGGAAACTTTCAGATATGCACAGCCCTGGACAATCTATAAAACAGCAATTAAAGATTATTCCAGTGCTATGAAAGCAAACTATTCTGGATGATCTCTGGCTGACCAGAGACTGAGTTCTATAGCAATGGAAATCGTTGCTTTGTCTACAGATGGTGAACTATGGGAAACAATGTTCATTTCCAGTTCTCCACAGGAGTCACCAGTGAGCAACAACAAAATAAAATTTTAGAATTTTGGATCTAATCTAATGTTTGTTAGTGCATGCATACTGTGTGTGCATATTTAACTGAGATGTAACGCACAAGTGTCCCTGCTAGTCCTCTGCAGGATCTAGAGTATAACATATAGGAGCAAGACAAATTTTTGTGTTTGGCAAGACAGAAGTCTTTAACTGCTGGTAAAAATGTATTCTAAAGAAAATATCAGTTGTTGATGGCTCTTAAGATAGATTGACTCTGAATTTCCTCAGTTCAAGAATAAGGAAGGAAGAATACTTTGTAGGAATATATTACAATCTCAAAGACAAATAGGCTCATAGAAATGATACCATACATCTTCCTAAATCTTCCTTTTCCTCTGTGCCCCCTCCCCCTTCCTCAGCTTGGTCAGTTTGAGGTCTTGTTTCATTTTGAAATCTTTGCAGTTATCATTTTTACCTAAATTATGCTTGCAGGTCATGAGAGTGCTACAATTTCCATAAACACAACATATTATGTTCCACCAGGCTGAATGACCTTCCACTCAGATTAAAGAAAAACAAGGAAATAAGAGAGAAATAAGTAAGCTCCACATGACAGAGAAAGCACAGTGTTTGTCATTCATTTTGACAGCAGCTGTCCTACAGAAAATGAACAGAGAACAGCATAAACATCTCACTTCAAAATTCCATTGTCATAATTAAAAAAAAGAGAGAGAGAGAAAAAAACAGTAGAAAGTTGAAACTGTAAAGGTCATCCATCACAGAGAAAAGCCCAGTCGAATATAAGGAAGTACTCAGTGCTGGGAGGTGAGAGAAAAGAGAGGCAAGATAGAGGAAAATTTTAAGACTACAAAAGCATGATGGAGACGTGCCAAATGGAGCAGTGTTTATATCACTTCTCCATCAGAGCTATCTAGGGGTTAAAAAAGGAATTTGATCTATACTTCCTGCTTTGAGACATTAGAAAGAGCCCTTAAATTTCTTTTGGCATGGCATATCTTCGTATTTATACAATCACAGTATCAAAGTTTCTTTTGTTTTGTTTTCTGCAGGACCCTTGAAATCTCCCCTGTATTCATCAATCTTCAGAGTTCTTAATTTTCCTGCTCCTGAGGTTAGAATCTAAGTGTAATTTAGTCACAACAAACTCTTAAAATCATGGTAATCATTTGCAGGTGTTCACTACAAAACCAGGATGATCTGGCTGACTGTGGGACGAGTATTGAGGAGTCTGTTCCAGATTTTATCCTGATAAGAGCTAGTCTATGAGGTTAGAAAAACTGAAACTCAAAGATGTTAGAAGATTGAGCAATCACTCAAATCCAAAGTTTAAATAATGCAGAATTAGCATTCTAAACAAAAACAAAAACAAAACAACAAAAAAGAACACTTTGGAAAGAAAAGTCAGTACTGATTAGTTAAGAAAGTTAGATTTTGTATATGAAAAATACAGGGCTAAAATGAAAATAACCAAACTTCCATCTGAGTCAGACCTTGAAAAGGAAATAAAAATATGTCAAAAAAGAACAAGGAAAGATTTCACTGCAAACAGATACATTGTCAATAGGATGGTTTTAAAGAAAATTAAGGGTAATCTACATCTGGGCCCAAAGATAAATGAACATTTTCCCTCAGTGCCTCAGGTCTTTCCCTCATGTCTCAGGACGTGTGAATAAAAAGTGATCATAATAGAGGCAGGTATCTGCTATTTTGGAACAGTGAGAGAATTTCCACTCCACTTCACATAGTTTTCCAATTTGTTAAATATTATCAACACCATGTGACTAGACAAAAGGGAATGTCATGTACATGTTTAAGAGGAAATTATGTTACAGTAAACTACAGGCTCGTTTCATAGAATTATAGAATCATAGAAGGGTTTGGGTTGGAAGGGACCTTTAAAATCATCTAGCTCCACCTCCCTGCTATAGGCAGGGACACCTCCCACTAGACCAGGTTGCTCAAAGCACCATCCAGCCTGGCCTTCAATGCTTCCAGGGAGGGGGCATGCACAACCTCGCTGGGCAACCTGTTCCAGTGTCTCACCACTCTCACAGTAAAGAATTTCTTCCTAATATCTAGTTTAAATCTATCTTCTTCCAGTTCACAGACATTTCCCCTCGTCCTGTCACTACATGCCTTACAAAAAGTTCCTCCCCGGCTTTCCTGTAGGCCCCCTTCAGGTACTGGAAAGCCACTGTAAGGTCCCCCTGGAGCCTTCTCTTGTCCAGGATGAAGAGCTCAAGATTTTCAGGTGCTCCTGCCCTCTGATCATCTTTGTGGCCCTCCCCCAGACCTGCTCCAACAACTCCATGTCCTTCTTGGGTTGGGGGCCCCAAAAGTGGATGCAGTACTCATGGTGGGGTCTCATGAGAGCAGAGTAGAGCGGCAGAATCACCTCCCTCAACCTGCTGGTCACACTTCTCTTGATGCAACCCAGGATACAGTTGGCCTTCTGGGCTCCAAGCACCCATTGCTGGCTCATGTTGAGTCTTTCATCAGCCAACACCCCCAAATTCTTCTCCTCGGGGCTGCTCTCAAGCCATTCTCCACCCAACCTGTATCTGTGCTTGGGATTGCCCCGACCCAGGCACAGGACCTTGTACATGGCCTTGTTGAAATTCATGAGGTTGGCATGGGCCAACCTCTCAAGCCTGTCCAGATCCCTCTGAATGGCATTTTTTTCCCTCTAGCATGTCAGCTGCACCACTCAGCTTGGTGTCACCTGCTAACTTGCTGAGGGTGCACTTGATCCCACTGTCCATGTTGCTTACAAAGATACTAAATAACACCAATCCCAGCAGCCATCCATGAGGATTGCCACTGGTCACCAATCTCCACTTGGATATTAAACCATGGACCACAACTCTCTGAGTGAGACCATCCAGCCTTATCCAGTGAGTGCTCCATCCATCAAATCCATATTTCTCCAGTTTGGTGGCCAGGATGTCATGCAGGACAGTGTCAAATGCTTTGCACAAGTCCTGGTAGATGACATCAGTTGCTCTTCCTTTATCCACTGAGGCTGAAACTGCTATGATCACAATAATAAATATGGCTTTACAAAGTGTTTTACAGGTGATAATAAAGATAGGATTAAAAGTCCAGAGGATTACGCTGCTACATGAATTTTTGGTTTCTGAGAAATAATGGATTGCCTGTTTTTAGAGAATAATGAGGCAGCAGGACTAATCTACTTCAAGGGAGTCTTTGATGTAACATGCCATGGACATTTATTTATTATGCTCTAGTAGACAGGTAGGGTGGACAAGAAATTGGTTAAAGTGGAAAAGAGATGGTTACACTGAAAGAGGAATTATCAAGCTAGAGAAAGATTACTACAGGAGTTCCTCGTGGATCAACCTTGAGATTGCTCTGATTTAATATTTCCATTTATTATCTTGGCACACACAAACATTCTAACACAATTTTCTGATGACTCAAAGTTATTAGACTTTGTCAATGCAAAGGTGAGTTGGAAGAATTTAGGAGACTCAAAGGACTTGGATGACCTTGAAAGCTCAAGCAATAGTAATGGGATAAAGATAGTAGTACAAAGTGCAAAGTCATGCACTTACAAACTAATGATAAAAGACTTCTCTATGAACTGGAAGATTATCAGTTGAGAATGACAGGAAAAAAAAAAAAGTAACTTGGTTAATCAAGAACAGAAAAAATATCAGCCACTCTACAATCTGTGAGAAAAATGAATGTAATCTTAGGCAATAGTGTGGAAGTTTCTAAGAGAGGTATGAAGAACGCTACCAGGACATATAACTATGTGACTGATGTTCAAGAAAGCTCAGTTTAAGGTTAATGTTGAAATCTAAAGGAGGGAAGATCTGTAGGTTGATAGCAAACCTGCCTTACCAAAAGACCAAAATAATTTAACAAGCTCACTTTGGTAAGTGAGACTAAGAAGCAGTGGCACTCATCTACAGCAGAAAAGATATGCCTGAGCTGAGGTTTGTTATAAACCAAACTCTACAACCACTATAAGCCAGCAGGGTGTGCTTGCAGTCCAGAAGGCCAACTGTATCCTGGGCTGCACCAACAGAGGGGTGGCCAGCAGGGCGAGGGAGGCCATTGTCCTCATCTACTCTGCTCTCATGAAGTCCCATCTGGAGTAGTGCATCCAGACCTGGGCCACTCAGTATGGGAAGGATGCAGATCTGTTGGAGTGAGACCAGAGGAGGTCACAAAGATGATCAGAAGGCTGGAACACCTCTCCTGCAGACAGGCTGAGGGAGCCGGGGATGTTCAACCAGGATAAGAGAAGGCTCTTCGAAGACCTCCTTGTGGCCTCCTAATACTGAGAGGGAGCTTATAATCAGGAGGGAGACTGACTTTTTACACTGTCTGATAATGATAGGGTAAGGGGGAACAGTTTTAAACTGTAAGAGGGGAAATGTAGATTAGATATTAGGGGGAACGTTTTCACTGAGAGGCTGATGAAGCACTGGCACAGGCTGCCCAGAAAAGTTGTGAAGTGGAGGTGTTCAAGGGCAGGTTGGATGGGGTTCTAGGCAGCCTGATCTAGTGCCAGGTTTAGTGGTTGGCAACTCTGCCATTGGCAGTGGATTGGAAATAGATAATCCTTAGGGTCCTTTTCAACACAAGCCATTCTATGATTCTGTGTGTCTATGATCAGAGGAAAGATTTTCTATATTATTCTTGCAAATGCAATTGTTCTTTAAATTTAACTATATAGTTTAAAGATACCACTAAATAAGTGGTTGAAAAAACTTTGTAACATATAACAATAGTGGACTGGATGCAGCAAGCAGATCTTTGGCTTTGTGTTTGTCATATGATAACGAACTTCTGGGAAATCAACCCACAAAGTTGAAACAGCGACTTGAATCTGTAGCTGCTAAATATACAGCATTGACAGTCTATTTGTAAAATTACTCTAATCAAATGCTTCTCAACATTTGTAACATCTTTTCAATATGAAATGAATAGATTTTGATTGCTTACTCTGTAATTTTCTGCATAAGCGCATCTGAAGTTTCTGAGAGCAAGATAGAGTGAAACAGAAGCAGACACAGAAATTGGCAACTGTTTGTTTTGTATTAAGAAAGCAATCAGTACAGTGGATGCATGGGGTTTCATTGCTGAAATCTGGATTCAAAATTTGCTCTTCCAAAGCTGAAGCTTATTTTTCTTTCTCCCTAAAGTGTAACACATCTTTGCCAAGGTATCTGTGTCTCTGAAGGAAACAAAAGCTACCCAGGCTGAACAGCAGTGAGTTCTGGTGATAACACTGATGCATTTCTAACCTAGAAAAAATCCCATTTTCTGATGAAATTATAAGAAGAAATCAGTGTAACTTACTGGAGTAAAGAAAACATAAGAAAACACTACTACTACTACTAATAAAATAAATAAAAATGAAGCATTGGATTGTGTTATTCTAAACAAGATAAAAAGGGTGTAGTTAGGAGTTTTGCAAGGAATTTTCTCAAAATGCAGAAGGAAGAGGAGAATTATTTATTCTTCATTTATCATGAAGGTTATGAAGTAATGGACTTAAGTCTTTCTTACTGAAGATCGGAACATCATTTCTAATGGCTAAAAGTCTTGGCAAGTATTTTTTGTCTTGCTCAATGATGACTCATAATTTTTTTTTCAGTATTCAACTTAATCTTATTTGCCACCCTATTACAGTTATCCATGCTTTTTTTTCTTTTTTTAAGCATATTTTGATGTATTAAAGGCAGCAATTATCAACCTACATGACATTTTTAAAATGTCAGGCATAGTTTATTTTGTCTGGGAAACCATACCCAAGGAAATGAAACATTCAGTAAGTCAGTCAATGCACTTACTCACTTATTGTTGAGTCTCACTAGGAAAAATGAAATGCAGTCATTGAAGCTACAGTACGTGCCTGATATTCTCAGCCTAGGATAAATCATTTTTTTCTTATTATTTGCTACAATGCTTCATGTTTGAAATATATAACTTGTCATCTTTGTTTCATTTTTCTTTATTTTTCTAGTCATCTGACTTCAGTCTATTACACCCATGCACATATCTACAAAAGGCTAATCTGTCCTTGTGTGGTTTTAGCAAAATCCTGCAAAGCATATGAATGGATTTTCACAAGTGAGCTCTTAATCGACACTTTATAACTGGAGACATTACTTACTTGGTAAAAAGTCCAAAAGGACTTCTCTATTTGATGTGCTAAGACCAAACTGCACCAAAAGTGCCTATAGCTAATTAAAGCAATGTTCTTCCCATTACAGAGATTTCTCTACTGAACAGAAAGACTCCCATTGCTGAGAAGGAGATTTTTTAAGGCCTTGTCAATTGAAATCTTTAAAATTTTCCTTTTACTTTCTGTTTCATCTTTGGAAGTGTCAGTCTTTGCAAATGACTTAGCTTCAGTATTTCACTTTTCAACATTTAATCTTCCAGCCCAGGTACTTCTATTTTTTTTTTTTTTAACCTCATTTGAATTTCTCTTTCACATTGAGTTCATTGCTTTGTTCACATTAAGAAAAGTTCAAAGCACCTTTGGACCTGAACCATAGCTATTCTTTGACTTCCAGTTGTGTTCTAAATGCCTTTTGTTTTTCCTTTTGCTTTCATTCACAAATCTACCTCCAAGCTATTTTTTCTATTTTTCCTTACTTTTCTTTAACAGCCCAAATTATACTGCAAATTCCCCAGAGCTCAAGTTAATTTTTTTTTGCAACATAAATACATGTATTCTGGTGCTGCGGAATAATTTGGGGAGTTATCCTTTTGCATTACAGCATAACACTAAACTGAATACTTATTTTCTATCACTGAAATTCATGACTGCGCTGTGCATCTCCAGAGCAATCAATGAGCAACACAAAACTCTCTGAAGCCCTTAAAATCCAGCTGAGGCAATGGGCATGCACTTACACAACTACTTTTCTTTGGTGTAAATCTCATTTTTATGTACAGAAATTCCACAAACTATGTTTTTACTTGATCCTCTGTATAGAGATAGTGATCTACTTAATGAATGCTACATCTATTCCAGTGTCAGTGTAAATGTCAAAGAGGCATCTTAAAATTCCCTAAGATACAGCAAGGAGAATTAATTTTGCCATAGTTAATTTGTAAGATTGTTCCAATGTAAATCTTTATGTCACTGTCACATTCAGAATTTTCATTTTACTAAACAATTATTCCCAGTGGAAATAATCCACAAATTGTCCTAAATTTAGCAGTTAAAATTTGTCAGTCACTAAAATACAAGGTTATAGTACTGTTATCATATTTTATCTGTGGTTCATTGGCTTTCAGGCTCATTTCAATAAATTAGCACATTTACAACCTACTTTCAAGATACCTCTCTGAGTTAAATCATCCCATGTGGCAGATAATGCATGTTGGAATTCTCTCTGGAGATTTACTATGATCAATTATGAAGCAGAATGTAGCCCTTTGCTTAATAAGTCATGTGTCATACAGTGCTCTCATGCACCAGTGCCCTGCAGTTTGCACTGACTATCCACAGGTTGCTAGGAGCAATTCAGGATGCTAATTTAGACTTCAGTAATTCTAAATTATTCCTGCAAATGGAAGAGAGAACTAATAGCATCAGCTCTTGTTTTTCTCTGGGAAGCTTATCTTAGTGGTGAATTAATTGTGTCCTCCCACAGGCCACTACTTACTGTATTACAACAACATCTTACCAAATTGCACTTTGTGTGATAGTATTGCAGAAGGTATAAATACATATACCATACATAGTAGTTACAGAAACTGTGTCAACATTAAATATGTAATATATACTAAATCTGAAAACAGATTAATGTATGGTTCTGTGTTTTAGAAATATAACAAAAATTTAAGAAAGTAACATGCAGCTGATAAAAAGATTTGTTCTGATGCTTTCTTAATACATGAGGCTTTAAAGACCAGTGGTTCTCTGGTAAAGCATCTATTTTTGATGGCACTTTTGTCTAGTACTGCTGACCTATCATCCATTCAGTGCCGACTGGTGGCAACTAATCTCTAAGTATTTCTTGAATTTTTTTTAATATATAAAAAAAGTAATCTCACATTTTATAATGGCTAGCTATGGAATAAAATACTGATGCCAAAAGCTGACATTTGTGTATGATATGTTGCTATCCACTTCTCTGGTGTGTTATACGATACTAGGTTGATGTTTCTTATCTCACCATTTCTTATGTTCTAGTTTCTTGTTAGAAAAGAAATTACTTCTTAAAAATAATTTAGATGTTGTTGACAATATTTTTGAACTTCTGTCTATAAAGTAAAGTTGCTCGTATAGCTCTCTGGAAAGTATTGCATGTTGTATTCAGAAAACGTGGAACATAACGAAGCTCCGAAAATTCATTATTTTATGTTATTTTATTTCCTGTTTTTCTAAAATCTCACCTACGCACATTAGAACTTGCAGGAGAACCTCATCTCTCCTTACAGCTTTCATTCCTAGATGCAAGTCCTATCAGACAGTAAAAGAGGCATTCTCAAAACTTTCTGGACATCAAAATTTCAGAGAAAAACTTGAAAATGTAAAATTTCAAAACCTGGAATTGTAATATAAGAAATACCAATGTAATTTTTTCTTCTTCAAGTTTTTTTTCCTAATAAATCTTACAATTTTCTAGTTTTAAACTGTAATGCTAATATTTCTTAATGTAAGATTTTTTGCTATTTGATTAACAGTGTTCCAGATTCTTCTTCCAGAAGACATTATGGCAAATGCTTTGCTATTACAAATGACTCCTGGGTTAATTTGTCTGATTGAACACTGCAAAAGAGTAGACATAATGTACTTACTCTAACATCTCAGAGAGATTTCCCAAAATGAATAAAATGTAAATTCTGCAACATTATTTGCTACCCTTTCTGAAAACAAATCACAACATTTTAATAATGATTGCTATTCACTGGGCCCTAGTGCAGTGTCATATATTTTAAAAGGGGTAACAATTTACTTTTAAACAGTTTTCAAATGGATCTGTGCTAGTTTGAAAACCTTATCTCATCCAGAGCTGCAGGGAAAAAGTAATTTTATATCATTAGAATCTGCACTCTCATTTTGTAGAGACTCAGAACATTCTGCTTCTTGAAAAGACAAATATTTAAAAGTTTTAAAGTCTTGAGTTGTTACATGAAATTATTTTAGGTCATTTAAAGCTACAAAAAGTTAGGCGTATGGCAAGTAAAATAACAAAGATGAAAATTCAAGGAAAAATATCTAATAAAATTTGTCTATGTATAAAGCACAGAGAGGTATGTGTCCTGTGTGCACAGAAAACAAATGCAAAGTTATAAAGCTTTTATTGGCAGGTTGTTTTTTTTTTTAAGACTGTCATAGTTTGTAGCTTATCCACCCCAAAAATTCTGTTTGTAAGATTTTGCAATATATAGTGCTGTATTGTATTCTCTAGCTATGAATCATAAAAGGCAGTGAGATAGAAGTGACAAATTGCTAAGTCACATGGAAACTATATTCCTCATTTCTTTTTGCTCACCTCATTTTCACTCTGTTAGATTGTCTATCTCAGGTTAAACTTTGAACATCTCACAGTTTTGAAAAGCTTCAAACAGCTCCTTTTTTTTTTTCTTTTAAAGCAGGATGCTGTAAAAAGCAACGTTCCTCCTGAACAAATGCAGAATTTCTTTGCTTGTATTTAATACCAAAATTGAGTCTTCTCAAAGTCTAACTTAGATTGCGCTTTCTCCAGGAAATACAAGTTACATGTGCATGGAAATATTAATACTAATTTAACTGTGGTTTTCAGTTGTATCTATATTATCTTTGCTTTCTGGCACAGCTATTAGAGTCAGTGTGTAAGAGTTATATTATGATGTGACATTGCAAGAAACCCTCCAAACACTAATTCTGCCCTCCATCCTTCAGGTAATGAATTTTATGAAGGCACTGGATCCAGAATGACTGCTTTTACAACCTAAAGGTAGAAGATAACACTCTTTTTATGGCAGGAAAACATCTACAACGAGGTGTTTTACAAACCTCTAGTTCTGCTTTCATTGAAGCTGTTGTGTTTGCTGTTTGTTCAAATGCTGTTGCTGTTTAACTAGCACAGTATACTCATTCAAGTGCCACCTATATATCAACTCATAAATGGTTCCCTACAACTATTTCAGAGCAAGCTATCAAGTCTTCAGAAAGATGACTTGTGTCCTTCTTAAGGAAGGTAATATAAATAAGTTATAAAACTTCAGTCATTATTCCTACATTGAACTTCATAAAAGGCACTTAAGTATTGAAGCTTGTTCTAAGTCTGGTATGAGCTAAAAGTGAAAATCTGCTTGAAAAAAATTTAGAAATAAATTTTCTCCTGTGTAATCTAGTTTTCTTTTTGCAAAAAGATGTGACCATATCTAGAGACTCCACATAAAAACTTGCAAATTCATATGGTTTTTAAACAACATATTGAAATCAAACTTTCTACGCAGAGGTAAATATCCCTATGTAGTAAAGTAATAGAGTATCCTGCATCAGTTTGGAATGTGCCTAGCACAGCAAGGACATGATCCTGATTAATGACCTCAATATTATTTGTTTTATTTTGTTATTACTCCTTATCAAATTATATAAATACCTTTTACTCTTCTCTTCTGAACAGATCACTGAAGATGATCTGCTTCAAATAATATATGCTTTCTTCTCATAAACATTGTCACATGTCCCTTCAAACCCAAACCATTCTGTGATTCTATGATTTGTACAATCACACGTAACAAATGTTTGTATTCCATCTTCCCCGATGTCAGCCCCTTTGTGAAGATGAAGAAGAAGAGGAGAATGATCTCAAGCATGTGTGAAAAAGTGATTTCTAGGCTGCAGAATACAGAAGGGAACAAAAAATAAGGAAGTGATCATAGCAAGGGCCTGCGACCCTTCAGCTTTAACTGAGTTGGGAGGGGTGGAAGTCAAATGGTAGAAAGGAACAAAGACCAGACAGACAGACCACAGGGATGAGAGAAGACCACAGAGAAATAAGCAAAGTTTTCTGCTGTCTAAAGAGTCTCTGAGCAGGATCAAACCAAGACTGCATGCAAGAACATTCATTCAAGGAAGAATTGTTTATAAACTTTTTATTGCTGTGCAGTTATTCAAAAATTTATCTCTTTTAAAGTTTATACTCCAATCAATATTCTCTTTCCAGCTTAAAACTCTGATATGGTTGTCTTGGATACATCTGTGCAGTTCTTATACAGGTAGAAGTTCACTCAACAGGTAAATCATGCAGGCGATGCAGTTAGAAAAGCCATACAGCAAATCAAAGCAGGCTGCGAAGTACAACATAAGAAAATTATGTCTTTACTGTTAGTATGAAAATGCATGAATCATTTTCATGTGTTGTCTTAAAGCTATTTAGAGGTTCCCCATCTAGACCTATTGAGGGTTAAATACCTGACTACATTTTAGAATCAGAGAATACCAGTCATTAAACAAAATCATTGGACTCAGTATAAAGGTGAACTCTGTGGAGCTGTGTAAGAACTTTATCCCATTTCCTATATCTGTATCCTCCACATGAATGAAAACATCTATCATTTCCTTCAGTCTAGAGTACAGCAGCACATTCTCTATCCTATTTCTAGCCAGAGAGAATTGAAACTCAAGGGCAAACAGAGCCCAGTTGGAAACATCTGAATAAGTTCCTAATGGATGGTTGTTATCAAAGCACTCCCATTTTGCCATCCTCAGACAATTTTATGTTTTGTAGATGGATGGCAGCCTTTTTCTTTCATTTCCCAGCTTCTATAATTAGCATTTAATCTTATTGGTGTTTCCAAGTGCTCTCTCTAGGGTCACGGTACTAGTAATATTGGCTCTATGGAAAAAATAAATTTACTTATCAGAAAAGTATTGAGGTAGTGATAAGAATTCCGTGCAGCTGAAGGAAAAAGTGAGATAGCTGAAAGCTGGAGTGTCTTGGATTTGGGACAAAGAAGTGGATGAGATGAATACTATCAGGCTTTTTTACTTTGTCCCAAAACACAAGGTACGGAGAAAATCTCGAAGAATCTACCGGGTAGGACACATCTACACGAGCAACTGGGAAGGCTTGTAGTCAGACACTCTCCCAGGGGATTGCCAGGGTTGCTCTCCCAGTCTGTGGCACTACCCATCTCTTCAGTCTGTCTTGTCTTTCCTCTCAGCACATCATCTGTATTTCCAAGGCTTAATTTTTCGACAGTTTATACAACAGTTGACTATTGTTTCTTTATATATCTTCCAAAATATTAATAACCTTTCATTTAGTCAACAGCCTTCATTTTGCTGATTGTTAGTGAATTTAACAAATACCTTATGAAAAATAGATCAAGTCTTTTCCTGAAATTTATTCCTTCTTTTAAAACACACATGTAAAACTGTCATGTGGTATAAGCGCTTAATTTCTTAAATTGCACTGTCTTCTAGAAAAAGGTAAATACCCAAATTCCTGCATCATTTTTTGAAGCAGAATTTCAGTGTCACAACCATCAAGCTGTTAAAAAAAAAAAAAAGCCTTATGTCTTTCCAATCACTTTCTCTGCAATTATATTCTTCAGTATCTTTAAAGAGGTACAGTGAAGTCTGACTAAATTAGTAGAATGAAGACACTGAATTTCTTCTCTTTGCTTTTTAGAATTACACATGACAGAACCAGGAAAATATACTATGAAAAAAAAAATCAAAAGGAATTGAAAAATATAGACATTAATATGTATTTGAGGAAATATTTCAGGTTTCTTCTCAGAAAATTCAGTTGCAGTCTATACAAAATGTTATTTTGGTAAAAATAAAACAAACCAGAAACAAAAACAAAAACTGCCACTTGTGCCTAGAGCAAAATTAGAAATATGTAAAAAACACGGTTTTTAGTTAGGATTCAGCAAGAATTTAAATAAACTAATGCATATGCTTGATAAAGCATCAAGCTCAGTACAGGTTTTTTCATGCTTAATGTCTCCCTGATAGCAGCACTAGCAAATTCTACCTTGCATGCATTCATGGTAATTTTGTATATCAAGATGAAAAGCATGAACAGAAATCTCAGCTCACACACTGTTTTTTGAGAAATATATCCAGTGCTCAAGCTTCTCTGTGTATTTCATTAAATCTTAATAAATAATGTTACTTGCTGCTCCATAAAATTCTGGAAAAAAATGTAATTGTCTAAGCAATTTCACAAAGAAATCTAATTCTCAGCTCGAGAGAAGCAATTTTTGTCCTTCAAAATTTTTCCCTATTTTATTATTTTTATCTTAGAACATAGGGCTAATCGTTTTTCACAGAAGGTTAGTGCTCATCCAATTTCATGGGGTTATTGGTTCATATCACAGATGTAAAAAATGCAAGTGTTGGTTATTTCATCTTTTCTAAAAATACAGACAACTGCAGGACAGAGTAATGGCATTTGGCTTATCTCTCAAGCACAAATATAACTTGGAGACCACTGGTGCATTTTAGGAAAATAGTACCAATTTCTCATGTAAAACGCCAATCTTATTACAGCATTCTCTCATCTGCAGTCCTTCTCAATGGAGTATTAGTATCAAGTGCTTATATTCTTTCAATAAGTAAAATATATATGCAACATTACTGAATTTTTTCTAGATATTGGTAGGTCACCTGAGGGCAGCTCTCCATCTCTCCAAGCCCAGAGGAGGTAAGATTTCAGCACAGGAGGGACTGAGATTCTAGGGACAGAAACAGGTGGAGCAATGTCTGTATTGTCCTACAGATCACCCTTTTGTCTTTCATTAGATACTCGGGTAGTGAATGATGGAGAGATTAACCTTTCCTAAACTTAACTGTCTGAAAATGAGGCTCGGAGTCTGAACATTTTCTTCATTTGGGAATTTCAGTTCAGTGTTACAACAGTAGAGTTACTTTTAACACGAATCTCACTTATTTTAAAGCTGAATGGAAAACTAATTGGTATGTCCAGCTGGAAAATGACTCTTTTATTAGTGTTTAAGTTTAAGTCATACTTCAGTGATCATAGTATGCAGATAAAAATTCTCATAGTTAAAGATATTTGGAAATGAGAGCAAAGAATTTGGGATCTGCTATTATAAAATACTCTCAGAAAACCAGTGCAGAATTTCCATAATATTCAGACCAAAAAAGATTGAAATAATTGTATATGTTATAAATCTGTAGTATATATGATACATAGGAATTAGTCTGCGAGTAACAGGAATAGAGTGCATATTTCTCTGCTTATAATGGCCTCAGTAAATAATATTTTTTATATTAATTACAGAATGTTTCTTCCATCTCAGGATGATAATGAGGCCTGTGTATAACAACAGCCATTACACTGCTTTCTACCAGTCTTTGTCAGGCTGAATGTATGCCAAAGAGTTCGTGGATGTCAGCAATGAACATATGTCCCTGGCTGCAGGTCCTGCCTAAGTATGATCAAATCAGGTGTGAAACAGCATTAACTCAAGCTCCAAACAAGCAAACAAACAAACAGTCCTCCAAGACATTATGCAGATGCTTCTCAGAAGGTCTAAATTCATTTGAAAATAAAGTTTATTTACAAAAGTCTATGTTTGGTAAAAATAGCCCGTTTAATCCTGGCCTGAATATTCATAACCACAGGGCATTTAAATCCATTTCTATGGCGTTAGTTGCTGAGAAATCTGCTGATATTAATTGAGTAGTTAAGACCAAAATGCCAATTATTTCTGTCACCAGTAGGAAATGACAAGAGATAAGGTTTATTTGTTTTGTTTTTGTTGTTCTTTGTTTTATTCTTTGTATTTTGACTCCCTTCTGCTTTCCCAATACACTGTAGCCATAAATATTATTGCTAAATATTATTGCTTAGCAATAACCAAGATGCTCCACTGCTTCATGAGTTACTAGGTGATTCATTACTGGGAGTGGAGCAAAACTGAGCTTTTCCAATAGCTCACCTAGATAAAGATCACCTTTTACTCTGATAACCTACATTGAAACCAAACAGAGGAGAAATGACTGTGGCACTCTAACTCTGTAACAAAAAGTCACAATTTAAAGGAGCAGAAATACAGTTATTTCTTTCACACTGAATGGCCAGTAAAAATCTTTGGTCCTGTGATTTATTTTGGTTAGGAGAATAAAAATAATGATGGAGCCTTGTTACTTTGAAATAAGCCTATTCTCATGTACGTGAGGCACTGAAAGAAATACTTTGCACTATACTTGAAGAAATCAGACAATAAAAAACGGTCAACACTAACCTTTAAATTCTTTCATCTCAGTTGTATTTTGTCTCATCTTTCTCCTTTTTTTTTTTTACTCTTTTTTTTTTATTCTCTGTGTCTGTTGCTGTGACTTGTTTCACTACTTTTATTCTGTCACATTTACCTATGCAAAAATAATAGGTTGCCCCCAAAAGGACATTACTTTTGTCTTCTTGATTGGCCAAATGCTTTACAACAGGAACCTCACTTAATAATGCAAGGTTCTAGTCAGGTGACATTGCAATCTATACTGTATTATTAGCAACATACTGTTATGTGTATATATGTGTATATATTTGGACCTGAACTCAGCATGAGTTGTTAAAAACTACAAGAAGGAATTCTATAGATACATAGGCCAGAAGAGACAGGACAAAGAGAGCGTGCCTCCTCTGCTAAATGAGAAAGGACAACCAGCTAGAACAGATACGGAGAAGACAGGTACACAATTAGTTGTTTGCCTCACTCTTCACTGGCAGCCAGGATTCTCACATCCATGAACCTCACATCCCTGAACATGAACCTCTAGGTGGGAAGTGGGGGAGAAGATTTTCCCACAACTCTAAGGGCGCTTAGACCCTTGTGAACCTAATGAGGTTTAAGAAAGCAAAGTGCTCGTTAAGTTCACAACTTAACATGACCCAGCAGTGTGTGCTTGCAGCCCAGAAAGTCAATGGTATCCTGGATTCCATCAGAAGAGGAGTGGTCATCAGGACAGTGGAAGTGATTGTGCTCTACTCTGCACTCGTGAGGCCCCAGCGGGAGTACTGTCCAAGTCTGGGGCTCCCAACACAGGAAAGATGTGAAGCTTTCAGTGAGAGTCCAGAGAAGGGCCATGAAGATGATCCAGGGGCTGGAGCACATCTCCTATGAAAATAGGCTGAAGGAACTGGGCTTTTTCATCCTGGAAAAGAGAAGGCTGCAAGGACACCTCATGGTGGCCTTCCAGTATTTAAAGGAATTTTATAAATATGAGGGAAGTAAACTTTTTACACAGGTAGATAGTCCCTGGAGGTGTTTAATGCCAGTCTGGATGGGTCCCTGGGCAATCTGATCTAGTACTTGATCTAGCGGCTAGCAACCCTGCCACTGGCAGGGGGAGTTGGAACTTGATGATCCTTGGGGTCCCTTTCAACACAAGCCATTCTATGATACTGTACTTATCAATGTAAACTCTACATATGAAATAGAATGTAACTCATTGGTCATTATTTGTAAATACCTTGAACTGTCTTACTTGGAAAACTCACGTTATTTTCATCAGATGCTTGCATGAAGAAAGCCAATCATAGTCTATATAATCAAATCATCAGAACAAAAATTAAGAAAGTATTCATTCTTAGCACATGCATAACAATCTCTAGAATGAAGATCTCAGGATTTCCAACAAAGTCAGCAGTTGAAACAGTAGTAAGTAGTTGATAACAAATGTAAAATTGGTTGCAAATAGAAATATCACCAATATAGTATGGCATCTGTATACATACAAATTCTATGAACAGTGATGATAAAGTCATACAAAAGAAAGGGGAAAATATCTGATATAAGAAGGAAGTGTGACAGTGAGTATTACAGCAACAGGAGCACAAGCATTCCTGCCATCTGTAAAACAGATTTGGCAATAGCTCATTTAAATATCGTCTTGATTTTATTTGTTTGATTTAATGCCCATATTCTTAGATATGTGCTAATCTCCAAAGCACCTAGCAAGAAAGAACAGTGCAGATCATTGAGATTTGACAGCATAGTAATAATAACAACAACAACATAATGCTTATATGGAGCATATTCTATATTCAAATAACTGTACAAATATTAACTAATTAACACAAACTAAAGTTATTCCTTTACTATCTCAATATACTAATAAAAGCATATTACTTCTCATCTACTCTTTCTTGTTCTTAGCTCTTTGCTTTTGAGCATATTGTGGTAAACCTTAGAGATCAATTTTGAAGGCTAAGAAAGATGCATGCAGACACAATACATTTTACATAAACACCATCCTGCTGCAGAAGGTAGACAAATGGTCAGGTATGTCATAAAGATTATATCTGTGGGATACTGTGAGTTAAACATGAATGGAACCAAAAGAAATTCAGGTAAAATCAGAGTGGGTCAGAATTCTCCTGAGAGTAGATTACTGTCAGAGAATGACAGTCTCTCAAAAATCTTCAAACATGCAGTACAGTTTACATGCTGGGATTTTCTGAGAGAAAGCCTGGAGATAAGGCTCAAGGACATCCAGAGCCCTTAACTCTGAATATCCCAGTAGGTTTAATTGTTCAGATATTTATAAAATAGTGTAGCAATTTCTCTTTGAGCCCAGAGCTGAAAAATTATGAATCCTTGAGAATTTTACACTTTTATTTTAGCTTCTGACTGTGTCCTTGAGCCACTGTCCCTGACTGCTCACACTGCCTGCTCACATGAGCCTGCTGACTCATGATCTGGCTTCTGAAACCAGGGTAAGGCAGCTAGATCTGCTGATGGGGATATCTGGAGATAAAAGAAATGGAAAAGTTGCTTGTTCCCAGACAGTGCACTGTAGTCAAAGCCAGCTGGTGCAGGGAGTTCCAGCTGAGTTGAGTTTCAGCAGAGTTACTAAGAGCATCAGTGAAAAATTATTTGACATTTGGACTTTGGTCTCAGTGAGGACAACCAAAAGTTGTCCAATCCTACATTTCGGAAATCCTGGGGAAAAGAAAATGAATCAGAAACTTTGGAACTTTTAGATGGAATTTCACATTTAAAAGAAACATTCTGTGTTATAATTTTAAAGAAAAGTGTTTGGGGCTTTCTTTTTTTGTTTGTCTGAATGAAAATTTGAATTATCTGTCTTTCATTTTAAAGCACATTATTTCTGTCCAAAATGTCAAGATACTGGAAGGAATTATTTCTGTTTTCCAACAAAACTTAATTCAGTAAATTCAGTAAACATAATGGCAATGATTTTCCTTCCCCAGACTCAGAATTTCGCTAGGACAGTGAGGATGAGGCGGGCAGGGGCAAAGAGTTTATTGGAGGAGATGTTATAGATCAGTTGTTAAATCATTGTACTGAACAGTTAGGGAAAAGAAATAACCCATTCATTAACTTTCTTTTTGAAGATGGAAATACTGGAAGAATACTAAACATAATTACTTTTGCGCTTTTTCTTTCATCTAAGGATTCCAGAAGGTTCCCTGTTGGATCCTGTGTCCTGGACATTTTCAAATTTGCCTAAATAATTGCACTCTATTTACATTTTTGTCTACAGTTTCAATTGCATAAGTTATTTATCATTTCCTTTTATGCAGTGCTACTGTATTACTAATAACTTAATTTTGATTCTTTCATTCCTATGTCTGTTTGATTATGTGAGAACAGGAGAAGGAAAAAATATTATTTTCTTTTGGAAGTACATACAAACTGAGGATTAGTAGAAGAAATTGCCAGGTGGAAGAGGATGGACATTGATTTTAGCAATGTGCTTATATGGTTACTCAACTACCTATGGGCTAGACTGCCAAAAATGGTTTCATGGTTTATTTTTCAAACTAAGAAAACAAATAAATTAAGGTGTTTACACGTTTATCCCTTATACAGCCTGCCAGACTTAAGTATTGGGGAAGCACGTGGACAGTAAAGTGTTAGCTCAAGCACAGTAATAGACAAAAGGAAAATTCAGAGACAATCATGACAAAAATAGGATTGTAAGCATGTGTTAGAGAAAGAGAATACTATATAAGCAGCACAAAGACCAATATTTAAACATACTCCTCTGATTTGTTGACTTTTGGTTCTTAACTAGATTGATAGAAACATCCTACAATAAATACACAAGTGAAAAACTAGTATCTGCAGAAGTTGCTTCAGGAAACTGGAAGTCTAAAACTAAGTTCTGCATTCCCTAACTTTATCTCTGTAAGTGGGATAAAACCCTTTGATGGTTTTGATTTACTTTCCTTTTAAACTTTTGAGATAACACCTTTTTACTAGGTGGATGGGAGCTTAATTAAGCAGACACTGTAGAATGCTTCTTAAAAGTTCAGATATAACTGCCACGATTTATTTCCTGTCATTTCAGTTTCATTGCCAGCTCTAGTTCACTAGTAAGCCTCTCAGACAAGCCTCACAACATAGTGCCACTCTTGCTATACTTTCACTGCCCCCTTGTGTAGTCCCAATTTGTCCAGTATTTTGCACTAGAAAATATGGCAAGGAGCCATTATTTCTATGTTCATATAATGTTGAGCAAAATAGCACCCAGTTGGCTTCTCTTGAACATGCTCTATAAATACTAAGTACCAATATTATAATCGTTGTTGTTAAACTGTAGTTATTATTATGTTTATTACTATTATTACTATTATATAATGATATACTTAACATCTGTAAGTCATTACATGTGCCTTGAACTTCTGTTATGCTGTAATATAACATCTCAAGACTACATCATACACATGCTGATTATTCTATCCATGTGCTTATGTGGTGTTTAAAGATGCATTTAAAGTATACTTCCGCTGTACCAGAACTAACCAGCATATATAAGTAGAAAATAATTAAAAGCCCATATACATCTATATGTCTGCATTAATTCTCTAGATATTGTTGACTTTCTGGAAACACCCTTACTTTAATCAAGCTGGTTGGCAAAGCTGCAAGATTCCAGCTGTCTGATCTCCTAGGGACAGGAGCCAGGCTGGCAGAACAGTGCCCCCACCAACACAGACACACTCCTGCTGTGTTCAAACCAGAATAATATAAGTACAGGGCAGCCTGGGGCAACCAAGACCCCAGGCATGTCCATATAGCCCTGCAGTAACCATACTGGACTGAGAAGGCAGCAGGAGAAACCAACAAGGCATGGTCAGAGCTATGAGGGCTGTGGCCAGGCACGGTTACACCTACAGTGTATCAAGGCCAGAGCTGGGATAGGGTAGAGCTAGGATGGCCTCTTGAGAGTTTGGCCCAGGTGAGGCTTTCCAGCTTGGAGGCCCTCTTCTCAGGGGTCCTTGCGTATCTATGTGCCCAATGACTGTGCTGTTCCAGCACTCACAACAAGCATCTCCAGCTAGACTCTACAAGGGGGCACAAACTTGGTGTATTCAGGGTTAATACATGTACCTGGAGGTTTCCTGTGGGATTATCTGGATTTTTAAATGAATGTTGGAATAAAGAGTACTGAAAGTCCGATCTCTTAAAACTTACCATAAACCATTACTTCCTCTCCCTCTCTCCTTCTCTGGAGATATTCAAGACCCACTTGGACATCTACCAGTGCAACCTGGTCTAGGGAGCCTACTTTGGCAAGGGGATTGGACTAGATAATCTCTAGAGGTCCCTTCCAGCCCCTACAATTCTGTGATTCTTTGATTCTGTGATTCTCTGTGATGTCCCTATCCCACCAGTAGCCATCACTGACCTCTGATACCACCACACAGGGCTATCCAAACTGCTTCTAATTGTGGTATTGTCTCCTCTTTAATCATCCCCAAAATGCTTAACAACAATATCAACCTCTCCCTGTTGAATTTAATTTCTATCTTCTCTTGTTCTTTCCCTCTTCCCTTCTAAGCAACTGAAGGGATCAGAGAAAAAACCCTGATTTTGCAATGTTTTACAACTCTTTAAGTGTTTGGTAGACTCAATTCTGAGTTAGATGATAAAGGTTGTCTTTATTTGAGCCCAATTTTATTATCAGCTGCCTTAGGAAATCTTAATTCAGAAGGTAAACTGGAAGGAGAAAATAATGCACAGAAATGGAACAGCTTGTGCATTCCTACACATGTGCAAGAGCCCAGATGTACAAACTTTATTTGTAAGTAGTGAAGTATGGCAGCTTTAGGTGCTCGGAAGTTTAATATGAATAGAGAGTGGGTGAATGGCTTTGTCCTCAGAGACTTGTGTTTGCTATTCATATCACCTTTCTAAACATGGGTGAATGTAACTAAATATTTTCATTTAGAAGTGAGAAGAAGAACATGCACATATAGGTCAGTAAGCAGATAGTTGCTCTGAACTCTTGGCTTTAGAGATAAATTCAAAGTTCACCTTCTGATTAAAAAAAAAATCACAGGAAGCAAGGGGGACCAGGAAATCACAGCTTCTGTTTCTGATATTGCATTTAGTCTCCTCTTATTGCAGTATCTTGGAATTATGTTCAACTTATGCTGTGCTCCACTGTATCTTTTGTGGACTTAGACCTTCGTAACCTGATTTTTTAATGGCATCACATAAGATGCTGAGAAGTACATACTTGTAATATTTTTGCTGTAAAGCTGGATAGGAATTTGTAATGTAATATGGTATCTTTGACCTGTGCTAGTATATATTTGATTGATTTTAAGCTAGTAGGAAATGAATGAATGGCTAGAAGTTGCGTGAACAAATTCTGCTTGTTATCCCTCATCTGGACTGGACTCAGTGTCTTAAAAAAAATGTGCAGTTAAAGCTAAATCGCATACTTTCTACTCCCAATCTATTTCCATATATATAAAGTTTAAAAGTTTCTGCTTTAACAAACTTACAAAACACCTTTATGGTATGAACATCTCTCAGCTCATAAATACTTTTTCAGCAGTTCTTTGATATCTCCTTACTTGAAAGATGTAGTCTTCTTTAGTTCAACTGATTTTTTTATCTCATATTACATCTTTGTATTACTTATTTTTTACTATTTACTGTAAAGGAAGTAACCTTGATGAGAATTCCAGAAACTTCGAGTTCTTAAATAGATTTATTGATTTTCAAGTTTTAACTCTCTAGAAACTATAGCTCTTTGATAGCATATACAGGATTAATACATTAGTTGCCAAAAAAACAATAAAAAAAGAAGTGTGATTTAAAAGGAAACAATAGAAACATCTGTGATTTTCCAGATACATCATGAAAATATCAGATAACTTCTGGATGCCATGGTAGAAGTTTCTTCTGCAAATTAAATCTAAGTGTAAAAGCATTAAGGAAATGAAAAAGCTTTCTATAATGAACTTGTTTCAGAAGACTTTATAACACTTTATAATAAAATTAAAAGTATTATATTACTCACAAACCGGCATCACAGCTATGTTAATATTTTTATTCATATGTGAATGTTTTTATGTGGGAATGCGATCTATATAATCCTTTTTAAAATAAGAATATTTAAAATTTAATCATTTAATATATATTTAGGATTTACTGCTTGTTTAAGTGAGCTTCTAAAGCTGGGTCTTACCATGCTAAAGCCCTTTCAATTTCTTACAGACTTGACATTTCTTCTGCATCTGTTGATATCATCAGCCTGTAACACTTAGAAGAAGGAAGTTCCATTTCCAAGTCCAGGGAAGAGTGATTACGAATTCAATATGCCAACAGAGAAATTCAGACAGAGGTCAAGTATCTTGTATCGCATTAGTATGTAGGACTAGTATAAGTCTTTCAGAATTTTTTAAGTCATTCCAGTTCAGCTTTAGGAGAACTTCTGGACACATCTGTTTTTAGGTTTAAATTTTAGAAGGCAGCTCCCCCCAAAAAAGTTTTTTGTTTTTTTTTTAACAAATCACATGCTCTAGCAACCAGCTTTAAAGGAAAACAGTTTTTTTTCCAGAAGTAAAGCAGTCTAGCAAAGTTCTATTCATACTGAAATGAGCTGCAAATCTCCAGGTATCTTCATAGGACTGAAAGTTTTACCAGATCGTAGAAAACTAGGTTGGAAGCTGAGGGAAAGTCCATGCCAACTTGGCAATCAATGAGAAAACACTGTTTCAAACATATTGAAATTGGTGGAAAAACTAATTGATTAGGGTGGAAAAAAGGCATCGACTTTGCTCCATTTGATAACCTTTATTTTAAAAAGTCAGTTAAGTTCAGACATGGGACAAGAGGAGAATGGGAAATCATCTATACAGTCACCAGGTTAAGTTTCCAAAGAGCTGAAAGCTATCAAATTCAATTAGTTTCTTTATATTGCCAGTACTCTAGTGTACAGCTAGCCAAGGAATTGACTTTAATGTTTAGATTCAGATTTCGCATCAGCATAAAAAAATGGAAATTTAGACTAATGAATGATAAATGTACTTTTTTTTTTCCTGAATATTCTACAGGCATATAAAATCGGACAGTATTTTTTAAACATATTTTGTCTGTAGATTTCCTAGGATTGAACACAACAGTGTTCCATTTTTATTTAAAGCAATGATAATATTCTTGGCATAACCTATTCCATCACATTAGCTACAGGTCTCTTTGAGTAGAGCGATCCTGAAAATGACATTTTCTAGAGAGATTTTAGTCAGAAAAAGGTATTAAAGTTAGTTCACAGGCCACATGTCTCTGTATGCTTTGTGATTACTCCCATCATTGGAATTTTGTAGATGAAAATAAGATCTAGTGAAGACTGAGTAAAGATGACTACAAGCCCTCATTCGTACTGTGTGCTGCGTTTTACTTTACTGTCAATAACACTGAGATTCTATTAAACCAATCAGGCTCCCCGTATGGTCTGGTTGTAACAAAAATACAAGAGAGGAGGAAAAGGAAGACCAATAAAGGCAAGAAAAGGATGACATCTGATATGCTGATTGGTGATTGATCCTCTAATTGTAGTTTGGCAGGTAAGTAAAGATGAAAAATGATATTATCCTAACACAAACAGGCACAAGGAATGCAGAAAGGGTAAAGCACTTTAAATGAGCTCCAAATTATATTCAAACTAATAAGAGTCCCCTGATTGAATTTATGAGGGTGTAGCTGAGATTTTGATTGAAGCATCCACCTCAAATGAATATTGCTCGCTTACAAAAAAAAGAGTTATTGATAGGCCTTGATTGCTATCTGTTTTCCATATGACTACTCTTCCACTGTTTGATAAATAATAGAAAGCATTTTAACCTTGAAAGGAGCTGGAAAAACTTCTGAGATAAAGCTCCATCAGAGAACAGTGTCTATTAAGAAATCTGTACTATGGCAATGACTGATTCCCAGATGAATCACCTTCAGATATACTTTTGAAACCCATTTGCCTGATGGAAATCTTGATGACCTCACCAAGGCGATATTTCTAACGTATTATCATTTACATCCTCTTTATTCACAGCTCAACGTATCACTTCTCTTGGAGCATTACTTTAACTTTTTTCCTGTAAGCATATGTGCAGGCTTATGAATTTTTAATATCACAAGCCAACATTCATATTAAGAAAAGTTTTGTTTGTATGCTTATAGATATGATTCGACATGATAGCCCTAGGAAGGAGAGAAAATGATGCAACTTTCATAATGATATCAGGTTATAATACCACTCACAGCTTATCTTTGATAGAGTAAAATGCAGAAGCTTTACTTTAGCAAATGCTGAAATAGGGAAAAAAAAAATGTTCTTCATTTAAAATTCTGCTCAAACCCTCCCTCTACACAATGATATTTCACAACAGAGCTGTTTTTTATCTGTGAAGTAAAATAGAAATATTGTAATATATGTCACGCTTTCAAAGCAATTTACTGTAATAATTCCCATGCTAACTGGATGTTTTCTGTTTCTCCACCACCAAAGAAAATAAACCATGGGAAGAACTACAAAAGCAACCCAGTAAGAATAGGCTCACTTTTTAACATTGACAACTTGACATAATAAGTAGGACTCTCCAGATCATTCATAGTTAGTGTAAATTTGATATATTTGTCATCTATAAAAGATATCCCTACATAAACTTTTGTTCAATTAGATTACTTTTCATATAGCAGATAAGGTTTGAGAGTTACAAATTGTCCCATAACCACACAAAGTCAGCTCATGTTCCATTTGAATATATTATGTCTATGCAAAGTTGTCTAATTAAGCCCCTTCTCCTTTAAGAAAAGTTTTGCTAGTATGTAACAGAAATAATCACCTACAAGTTGCACACAAACAGGATTTAATTATCTAAATGCTACATGAATAAGGTGCACAATTTTCAGTTCTGGAGAAGCTGCTTTAAGTTGCATCCAAGTCCTTAAGGAGACACCTATGTTTTTGACATTACTCCCGTCCAGACAGCTGCAGTTGAGCTCTGGGCTTCTCAAGAAAGACAGTCTTTGCCTTTTTCACTGCTCTGAGCAGTCTCATCTTTCTTTGTGATTCTGTGCCTGTGCTCCACACACCTTGCCTGCATGTAGGATTTACTTAACTAATATTTATTAACTACTTGAGTTTGTAGACCATTCAGTCATGACACATGGTAAGGTGCCCCAGTGAATGCTTACAGTGCCCCACAGAATAAACTTTTAGGTTCTATCTCTGTAAACAAAACACATAATATTATCAAGTTTGGAAATAAAGGTAACTTGACTATTCCATTCACCATTGTTTTATTTGCTTTTAAATGAAAACCACTTCTGACACTGAAATACTCTTCAGGTAGCTTGGGAAACAGGGGTAAAAAAAATTTATGTATTCCAGAATGTTACAGCAGTGACTTTTTCTTCCCTGAGAATGCAGTACCCTGCTGGGAGCTGACATCCAGGTCTGCTGCTTACGTGTGGGGTTTGTACCTGACCTACGCAGCAGTATGCCGAGCACTGCCACACTCCAGAACAGGCTTCAAAAGACAGAAATCTGTGTCATTCACATTAAGCACTTTTCATATTTATTTTTAATCCAATACATCAGAGATCAGAAAGAAGGGAATTGCAGCTCCCTTCCTTTGGACACAAGGTGGGTTGGGGATCCTTCCTTCCAGAACAAGGTCTTTATCATAAGAACTTCCATAACAGTTATCTGTTATCCAGTTTTGTGCCATCAGAAGTGTAACAATAAATTGTTAAAATAAATAATAAACATTCATTAGTTTAGTGACTGAAGGAAACACTGATAGCCTTCAAGTTATTTGTTACAACACTTGGTGAGAGACTCAGCAGAGGAGAAAATCCAAGAGTGCTCATTGACGACATTTTTGAAAGCAGGGCTTACCTTTCCATGCTGGAAGAAAACAAAATGAAAAGATGGAGAAAACTTGTTTCTGAATAAGTATTTTCATTCTCAAAATGCTGATTGATCCCTTTCATTTAAAGGAAATATATGGTATAATTTTTAAGGACAAGTAAGATATTTTCTTTTGTAATCAAAAATAATTGACAATCTCTCATAAAAATGAAAAAATGTCTTATGACTCCAAAAACAACTTTAGTATTTACATTGCTATCCAGTGTACTCAAATTGAATACTTTCAGCCATTGTACTGTTTTACCTTAAGACACTGGTTTTTCTATTAGTAAATTGCAGTGAATTACAGGAGGGGATACAACTGTTTACATGGGTGGATAGTGATAGGACAAGGGGGAATGGTTTTAAACTGAGACGGGGGAAACTGAGGTTAGATATTAGGAGGAAGTTTTTCACTCAGAGGGTGGTGACGCACTGGAACAAGTTGTCCAAGGAGGTTGTGGATGCCCCATCCCTGGAGGCATTCAAGGCCAGGCTGGACGTGGCTCTGGGCAGCCTGGCCTAGTGGTTGGCAACCCTGCACTCAGCAGGGAGGTTGAAACTCAATGATCGTTGAGGTCCTTTTCAACCCAGGCCATTCTATGATTCTACGATTCTATGATTCTATGAATTTTAAAGATGGGCTCAAATGTGATTTTCATGTGAATTCAGAATTAAAATTTTCAACCTTCAATATATAAAAGCACACAGCGATTTAATAAGTTAGGGATCAGGCCCAGAATATTCAATTCTTTGTTAGCTTTCGTTGGATGCAGCTTGAACATATATCACTCTGTCATAAACTGTATTTAAGTCTGGCTTTCTGCATCAAGACACTAAGGAGAAAAATCCCACACTGACTACATTTTAGAACTACACATTGGGATGAAACCTGCCACAATTAGGGATGAACAGATTTTAGAGTGAGTTGCACTGAACCATCAGAAGGTAATAAAAGTTACTTATTCTCTAGGACAATCAATCCTTCTACTACTCACCAAAACCTGGACCTGGATGTCAGCTATCCAATAAAGAATCTGTTATTTGTCAGGAAACCCTGCCAGGAGCATTTCTTTTGCTTTGCAGATATAAATATGAAAAACAGACATCAGACACATAGGAGTGTCATTTCTTTTCATGTCTGCAAAATGAATTTCTGTGTCTGAAAGGTCCCTTCTGCAAATGGTTTATGCTCTGGAAAGGGGATTTCAGAAAGTTTTTAACAACTCTGATGGTGGATAATGAGGGAGAAACACTCCTTCTCCAGAGTTATATTATATTTTCACGGATTGTGGCCATGTGCCAAAGGTCTTGGTAATCATTATTCTGAGCCTTCAAATGGTTTCTAGGGGTTAAATGCAAAATAATTGCTTTGAACAGATCTTTTCACCCTGCAGTCAGTTTTCCCATGAGATTTGTGAAATGGGACACATAAAAATCTTGCCTTCTGATTCTTAGGAAATATGATTCGAATAGTTCAACCCATTGTTTAAAACAATTATCTGAAACTGCAGTGATTTACTGAAATCCTTATAATATTTCCTATAATTTGCATTTTTATTATTGTTTAGAACTAAAACAGTTCTTTATTCCACGTTTTTTGTGCACAAAGAGATTGTTGTGACCCTCAGCTTGGGGTCAAAGTTTTTGGTGAGCTGGAGACAGTCCAGTAACTATATCTGAGGTGAACTTGACAGTCTGCATATGATCACCAGTTGATCTGAACTTCACTGGCCTTAGGACTATATAATAAGTGTGAACATGATATTCACTGCCACATGCTGAAAAGCAAGTGTAAGTCTAGAGACCTTACAAGACAATGATCTCCAAATTTGAATATACCCATAGGGAAGAAGCATTTAGCCATGGAGGATGTGCCAGTTGTCTCAAAAAATGTGTTTGTCACCTAGCATAGAGGCTTTTGTCACCTACAAATAACCAGGGATGGGTCTAACATCCCTTCTATTCTACCCCAACCATGGAACATATTCTCTTTCTTGCATCCAAAAGTAGCCAGATAAAATGTTGGGAAAGCTCTTCTAGTGAAATACTTTTTTGCTGTGTCAGGTTAGAACAGAATCTCTATCAGAGTAGGAACCAAATTGCTGGCAGTTTTATGGGCACAGACATTTTCCCCTCAACTTTTTAAGCTTGTGTTTCCCTTTTTTTTTTGTATGAAAAGATCTGATACAAGCCTAGTGAAAGATAATATATTTGATACACTCATAGAAGACAATGATTATTAAAAACTATATAGGAAGTAATTGTACAAAGACAACGACTACAACTTTTGGAAATTGTTGAGTCTTTTTTTTAACTATTCTGGAACAGTGCAGTAGATTGTCATCTCCATTTCACAAATTTCTCTTGGCATCTTCTATTTTGATAGCTTGAATGTACCAGCAGTTTTTATAGGGGTGAACACTCTCTTTTGTATAATTGGATGACACACTGCAGCATTATGTTCTGGTAATACAGTTGTTTTAGACAATCTGTTTTGAATACCAGAAACTATCTCAATCTCCATCTTGGCTGATTTATCTTCTTCGGAATTAAGCTTTACAAAGTTGTCAATAGACAACATATTGTAATAACAACTACCTAAATTAACAGTGGCTTCTATCTTTCTATAGCAGAGTGTGGAATTTGTAAGATGTACTTTATTGTTAATCATTTAGAAAACCAGCTAAAAATTGCTTTCTTTAGAAAATGTTGCTTTTTTCCCTGCAGAATATTTCAGTTTCTTATCTGAAATTCAAAAAAAAAAAATCAAAATTAAATCTACTTTTAAATGGGAATAGGCTATTTTTTTATGTCCACAGGTGACCTATTTGTTAGCAACCAACAAAACAATTGTGGAAGATGAAAATAATTGCAGGTAAGTACAAAGTAGCAATCCAAACTGGCAAAAGAGCAAACGTGGAAGGCAAAGGATGAAAATGAAAATAACAAATGAACATGGTTTAACTGGTTATAAATCAATGTATCCGGTCATGGCAGCACTCTAAAAAGAAGTTCTCAGATAGTTTGCAGAAAGATTAAGTGGCCCTTGAATTTATAAAGCTTGAGAAAAACTTCTTGTAGAGATGGACTACTGAGATTATAAAGATCCATTAGCAATGATTAATTGATATCTTTCAAAATATAACTATAGCTGATTTGGAAACTGAGTTTCACAGACAGATATCAAGTACAATTTCATTTCAGGTCTAAATCCCTTTCAGCAATTTTAATATTTTCTGAAAGTCATTACCTAAGGGCAGGTCTCTGCATCCTCTCATGTGCACAGTGAAGGGTGAAAAGAGGAAATTTTTTTTAAGACAACAATTATATGATATACTTTTTCTGGAAGGCTAACTTGAGTTTCAATTTCTAGACTTCGGTCAGAGTTGACAGAAATTTTTTGAGCTTGGAAAGCAAAACGAAAACCCCTTTCCCTGCTTTCCTAAAAAAAAAAAGGGCTTTCGGGGTGTGGGGGGAAGGCTTTGTCAGCTTATGATCAATAACTCCAAAGTACAGCTCAAGTCCAAAGTCAGTCAGTCAGTCAGTCAGCTGCACAGATTCAGCGAAAGCTTTCAGAAAGGATCTCACTCAAAGGGCCAGAGTCAGCAGCCTACTTGACTTCTCATTGCAAGCTGCAAAAGATTAAACTGACTCATTTTGCTAATTCTAATTTGTTGTATGGTTTAAATTGATGATTCTGATATCTGTTTGCATTTTTAAGTAGATGAGACAATTGTAGCAATTGCTATCAAAAAGTCAGACATTGGAAACATTTATTAAATCATAGTGTTTGAGATACTATAATGTTTCGTTATCCTTAGAACAGGAAATATCACAGGAATAAGATATTTCAATAGGAAGTATAACAGATATCATGGTAGTTGATAAATGCTGATTTATTTGAAAAAAGTAACCACAATGGCCACTAATTATAGACAGGGAAATAATGGAATTGCTGTACTGAATGTGTTATTTGTTTCATGGTATATACATGTTAATTATATACTGACATTTACTGCACATGAAGATACATTAAATACCCTACCATCAACAGCTGATTAAGAATGAGTTGTATGGCCCATCCTTACCAAGAACTGAGAGCAAATATAATTATTTAACAATTCTACCTCTTGATGCGGTGAATGTAGAAAAGTTTTTTATTTAAATTATTCATTTCCTGAGAGACAGCCCACAGCATTTTTCATGTGTGTGTGGGTAGGACCTTCTCAGCCCTGCAGCTTGCAGTGGGATCTGCCTTTAAAAGGATCTTCATTTGCTCCTCGGTAATTTTTGTGCATCAGAATGAACTTGAATAACCATTTTTATCACAAATGTCTGATCCTGAGCACCTCTGAGACTTTGGCAGCATCTTATCTGAACTAATCCAATGCAGCATGTCTGCCATCAGTCTTGCTAATGTTATCCTTAAAGCCTTTTCCCTTAAAAACAGGACTCTCCAGACATCTTTCTTGTCCTTCATTTAAGTTATTCGGACATGAAGTTTGAGTGAATGAATGATGAATCAGGCCTCTGACATTTGTCATTCATATTGGATACTAATGCAAGTATGCTATTCTTCCTTTATTAACTTTAATTCCAATTACTCAAAATAACAGTTTTTTAGAAATCTGTATTTATCTTCAAAAAAGGTGGCAGGAGAACATTGTTACTGATTTTAGGGGTAAAACTCAACTACAAGAGTAACACTTCAATTTTAAAGACATTAAAGAAATCCAAAGGAGCAGTTCATAAAATAATTTATTTAAAGCATCTGGGTTGTACCAAATGATCATATATATCAATATGTTGTACTCTTCAAAAACTATTCTTTTATTATAAGGGAAAAAGATTGTCATAATGAGCAAATTCATTATTTTTTTCTGGAAAAATGTTTTCAATTATTTCTCTATAGTGCTGGGCCTTTTCTGAAGTGTTGTGATGAACAAAGTCTGGCTGTAGGGTAAACAGAATAAAGGCATACTGAGAAGCATGGTGTCTGAATTATTCTGCTTAAGAACAGCTGAAAGAGCAAGATCTGTGCATTGAATACCGGACTACAGTCTAAGACCTTTCCTAGTATATGTATTTTATAGGTTTGGCTCAAACTAGACAGACTATATTATAATCAGCTGTTTAAACAAGTAAATGGAATATAAACTGAACCAATATACCTTGATTTAAGCCATTATTGCTTTCATATTATTGTATTGACTTCATATGTTGGGCCCTATGGACACAATGTGGATTTGTGAGCATTTAGTGGAGTATTTTTAATACAGTGTAGAGTACAAACTGAAATCATGGTAGACGCTAATGAGTTTTGTGCACAGCTCACACAGACAATTTTAAGAGATTGTTCCTATAAAGACTATGTGATATAGTTTGATAGAAGAAACAAGGCAAGTAGCTTTAATTCCCCATAGTGTTCAAATTTCTAAACCTCACCTGAGAATTAGGAGAGTCCTGTTGCATGAGAATGTTTGATGTTTTGTGTGCTGTTTTATCCTTCTGACAGGAAATATTAAAATTTATTATTAAAAGAAGATTTATTCTGGCTGTTTATTTCCCACAGCAGAGATAATATAACCTCCTATTCACCTACCTCATCTTGGATGAATTTCATTCTAGCTGTCAAGAGACACATATACGGATGCTTAATCTTGAAGACTTTTTTTAGTTGGTATATTCCTGAAGGAATTCTTTCTGCTTTTGGCCATTGCCAGTGTCCATGTATGATACATGAAATGCAAGCTACCCTTCTGCTACCACCAGAAAACTCTCAGGATATCTGTTCTATTTCCTTTGTGCTTTTCAGGGCACCTTTCTCATCATCATGGTATAACGCTTATCAGTGCATGTCAGATAAAATGGCTGATGTTGAATTTATTCAAACAAGGGATTGGACGAGTATGGTTTACTTCTGAATCAGAAGGACTTGGTACTTATTGTCCATGCAAGATTTTTTTTTAATCACAAGGTTATTACTGTTAATAAGAATAGAATTGTATTTTAGAAAGGAGGTGTTTTAATCAGGATTTAACACAGTAAAATTTTACACCAGCTTGAGGCTGAACACCTTTTCTTCAGCTGCCCATTTGTCATGGTCTGGCAAGACCAGCAATAATGAAAAGTCACTCTCCATTTCACTGTACTTTTCTCCAATTCCCTCCCCACACCACTACCTCAAAATGGAGTGTGAAGGGGAGGAAATTGCCTACATCGAGGGCTCTCCAGACAGAAAGAGATTTTCAGTGGTTCAGCCCTGATGCAGTTCTACGTGAAGCAATGTCAACTGAGGTTAAAGAGTTTCTTGTATGATAACACTTGAGTTTATGTTAAGGTGGAGGAGATCAAAAACAGAAGATGCTAAACAAATAAATTCATTTTCCTGTCGTTTTGCTCCTCGTTATTGACAAGGAACTAAAATTATGGCCTCTAATCTGCAAGCGTGTCTTTCTGGAGTTCAGTCTTAATCTACCAGCAGAAACAGAGGGAACCACTCACTTCTTTGCTTCCTCTGCTCAGTGCCGTTTCTCCTCTCTTCCATATGTTTAATTTCTTTTTATTGTATGCTGCTTCTTTTGTTTTAGGGTCCTGTCCCACACATCCTCATAGGTTTTACTATACTTTTTATTACATCTGGTTATAGTTTCATGAACTGATTGAGTGATTTTAGTGGTGACTGGAATTATTTCAGATTAGATAAGACAGAACTGTGGGCTAGCAAGGTGAGTAAAGAAAGCTGCAATAAAGGGAACAGAAAGTAGGTTTGTCTGAGGAGTTCCTTCACATCTGTTAAGAGGAACACTTTTGAAAATGGACAGTTAAAGTTTTTGTTGATTTTTTTTCCCTCTTTTAACATACAACTGCTTCAAATAATTTGGTTACCATAGATACACTGTTGACCAATTTCATAATCTTTAATTAGTTAATTAGAACAAGATGAAAAGTTAGCATTAGTACTTTCCAAAGAAAAGAGTGTTATTTTCCTTACAATACCATATTCTTCTCATCTTTGTCTTGAAAAAAAATTATTTAAGCAACCAAATGAGAACAACTTATTTTTCACACCAGTAGACAAAAGCCCAACTCAAAACCAAAAAAAAAAAAAAAAAAGAATCTTTGCTGAAGATTCCTTCTTTAACTGCCTAAAAATTAAAATTCTTAAAAATAATAATAGTCCTCTTGTGACGTGCAGCTGAGATGATAATGGTATCTGAAGCATTGTTTTCATGAACAGAGCCTGACTAGACAATGCGTCATTGGTTCATTGTAATTTCATCATGTGTTAGAAACTTAACTCCTGGGTGAGCCTGAGGCACAGCATGGTCTCACGAAACAAATCAAATTTTTGTATGCACATATACTGCACAGGGATGTAGAATAAGCTAAAATAAACCTGCTTTAATAAAGAAATTGGCTAACTCAGCCATTTTAAGATACCATCCCAAACTCTTACTCTGTGCACCTATACTTTAGAATGGCCTTCATGTCACATTTAATGTTTTGGGGAAAACAAACAAACAAACAACAACAACAACAAAAAACAGGATTATAAAGCAAGAGTCTTGTAAAAATCATTTAAGTATTGGCACTGGCCTACTGCAGTTTTTCACAGTGAGTCCTTGGACTGAGGCCAGGATTCAGCATCTCTGGGGACAAGAATTGTGGGCAAGATATTAAAATTGCAGTTTTTCTGCTTCTTACATCATGCTTTATTGGGCTTTCAATTCAAACAACACTGTTCTGGAGTAACTAAAGTGCAGAGACCTGCATAGTGACTGTTATCTCTGATTTCTGTGTTTTTCTGTACTGAACTAAAAATCTCAGATCCCCACCTTCCATACAGTTTTAAATGGTGAAATCGCTGTTCTTTCTAAGCAATGGAAATGTCTTTTCTTCCTGTGTAAAAGAAGATATTTGTCAGTGAGAAATCATGGAAGTATTTCTTCCTGTGCAAAGAAACTCTGCTTAAATGCAATGTAATAAAAGGTATGCTCACTCTGCGAGAACAGATATTCTGGCTGCAACGAACCTTAAAACAAAGGTGTCACACCAAGCTAACAAGTACCTTCTGAGTATGGACAAGCCAGACACAAAAATCTTCCCACATTTGATAAACATATAATTGGGAGATATTTACAAACTATGCAGATTAATTCAGGGCATCATGAGTCCTTTAGAAGTGAGTACTTTGCAGAATCACAGAATAGTTAAGACTGGAAAGGATCTCTGTAAGTTATCTTGCCCAATGCCTCTGCTCAATTGGGGCCACCTGGAGCTGGCTGCCCAGGACAATGCCCAAACGGCTTTTGAATATCTAATATTAACATGTATGTTAGACAGACATTTGACAGTTTTGAATTGGATTAAGAATTGGTTGGCTAGTTGCAGCCAAAGGGTTGTGATCAATGGTTCTATGTCAGGGTGGAGGCCAGTCACAAGCAGTGTCCCCCAAGGGTTGGTCTTCAGACCGGTTCTCTTAAACGTCTTTATCAATGATATAAATGATGGAATCGAGTGCACCCTCAGCAAGTTTTCAGGCGACACCAAGCTGAGCTGTGCAGTCGATACATAGGAAGGAAGGGAAACCATCCAAAGGGACCTGGACAGGCTGGAGAAGTGGGCCTATGTGAACCTAATGAGGTTCAACAAGGCCAAATGCAAGGTGCTGCACTTGGGCTGGGGCAATCCCAGGTAATTATACAGACTGGGAGAAGAACTCCTTGAGAGCAGCCCTGCGGAGAGGGACTTGGGGGTCCTGGTGGACAAGAAGCTGGACATGAGCCAGCAGTGTGCACTGGCAGCCCGGAAGGTCAACTATATTCTGGGCAGCATTAAAAGAGGAGTGGCCAGCAGGGAGAGGGACACAATTGTCCCACTCTACTGGGCTCTTGTGAGGCCCCATCTGGAGTACTGCATCCAGGACTGGGGGCCCCAGCACAAGAAAGACATGAAGCTCTTGGAACGAGTTCAGAGGAGGGCCACCAAGATGATCAGAGGGCTGGAGCACCTCTCCTATGAGGAAAGGTTGAGGGAACTGGGATTGTTTAGTTTGGAGAAGAGAGGGGAGACCTCATTGTGGCCTTTCAGTATTTGAAGGGAGCGTATAAACAGGAGGAGATACAACTGTTTACATGGGTGGATAGGACAAGGTGGAATGGTTTTAAACTGAGATGGAGGAGATGTAGGTTAGATACTAGGAGGAAGTTTTTCACTCAGAGGGTGGTGACGTGCTGGAACAGGTTGCCCAAGGAGGTTGTGGATGCCCCATCCCTGGAGGCGTTCAAGGCCAGGCTGGACGTGGCTCTGGGCAGCCTGGTCTAGTGGTTGGCAACTCTGCACTCAGCAGGGCACTTGAAACTTTGAGGTCCTTTTCAACCCAGGCCATTCTATGATTCTGTGATTCTATGAAACATAGCATGTTCACTACAGTCCAGACAACCTCTAATCCTGATGTCACCAATCAGTTCATTTACACTGGTGAGCAACAGATCCAATATTGCATCCCCCTTGGTGGTGTCCTCAATTATTTGACTCAGGAAGTTATCCACAATGCATTCCAGGAGCCTCCTGGATTGCCTACAAATCTCTGTGCTACTTTCCCAGCAGGCATCCAGGAGGTTGAAGTCCCTCAGCAGGACAAGCACTTGCAATTGTGACGCTCCTGTAGCTGCAGGTAGAAGGCCTCATCGACTGGCTCTGACTGATCTAGTGACCTGTAGCAGACACCAATCACAAGGCTCCCTTTGCTGCCTCGTTCTCTAACTGTCACCCATAGGCTTTTTACTTGCTCATGATTGTTCTTTACGGACAGCTCTTCACATTCTACTTCTTTCCTGGTGTAGATAGCACAACCCCACCTCTCTTTCCTCACCTGTCCCCTCTGAACCATTTGTAGACATCGATAACCACACTCCAGTCATACAAATCACCCCACCAGGTTTCAGTGATGACAACTATATTATGGTTTTCAAGCAGCACAGTAGCTTCCAGCTCCTCTTTTTCCCAGTATCTGCTCTCCCATGAACTCTGTAGCATGTAATGCTGCCCTTGGGCCAGGCTTCTCAGCCAAATTCATAGAGTCATAGAATCATAGAATGGCTTGGGTTGGAAGGGACCCCAAGCATCATCAAACGACCACAGGCAGTCGCCACCAACCTCCAGATCTGGTACTAGACCAGGCTGCCCAGGGCTCCATCCAGCCTGGTCTTTAACACCTCATCACTTGTGATGCATCATGTCAGTCTTGTACAAGGTAAAAACAAAACACTTACCAAAAGATGTGATCAGAAAAAACTTAGAGAAGCCTATTCTATTATGCAAGTATTATATAATCATTAAAACACAGAAACATAGAAACAAATGAAATGGCAAATAAACAATGCAAATCACACCACCGTAACCAAAATGGTTTCATAGCTGTAGGAAAGGTGCTGATCACGGGATTCTGGGATGAAAGGCATCTGTCACTGAAATGTTGAAATAAGATGTTTTAAGATTTTAACATGCATCTCTCTGTGGATGTGGGAGGAGAGACACTGTAACACCAAGTGTGTAGATAATTAATGGATGATGGTAATACAAAGAAAAAAAAAACACAAATTACTACTTAGTATCCTCAGGCTTACATAGAATACTATAGAAGCAGATTGCATGAGTTAGGCAGAAGAAAGATTAGTGTGAATGAAGGAATAATTGAAAGCTGTAACCATGTGAGCATACTGTTTTTAATTATTCAAGGACATAAAATCTGTAGATAAAACACACCCGCTAATCTTTAATCTGACAGACCCTCAGGCCCATAAGAGCTGTTAAGGATGTAAGGAGGATTAATAAAGAGTAGGCAGAATCAAGAAGGATACAAAACTTGTCCTCAGTGTTCATTAATAGTGCAATTTGTGCAGGTACTTTGTAAATTAGACTACATAATTCAACTTTGTTTAGCTGCTGCTGCAGCATATTTTAGTGTGATACAAGATTGCCATAGCAGCCAGTAACAACTATAAAAAAGTTTCAACAATTGCTCCTTTCCCCTTTCTATTTCCAGTGATTACCTTTCTGTTGATGAGATGGGACAGATGCATTCTGTGAAATCATTTGTAAGAGGGATCCCATATCACAAGTATTCTAGATTCTAATACAATTACAATCTCAATTACTGACATCATTATAAAATTGACCTTGTCAGATTAATACTCAAGTAATCTAAAGAGTAATAATGAAGTAAATGAGCAAGTATAAATGAAAAGCAAACAACAACAACAAGAAGAAAAAAAAAAAAACAAGCTTTGATTTTGTAAAGATTTTGGTACATTTGGGTGAAAATTTTTTTTTTCCTCTCAGCTCAGATATTTTTCATTCTTCACTTGACAAAGTACATCTGAATTATCCCTTCTTGATATTTTGTTCAATCTGAAGCTGAAGTATGGACGCATCTATAGCTCTGTACATTACAAGTAGGTCATTTACTAGATGTGAAACAACTACAGTGAGAAAATTGAAAGGTGGCTCATTTGGATCAGGTAGTGGATAAGAAAAGACCGACTATAATCTGAATATCCTTCCTGATTCTTCCAAGAGCCTATGTATCACCCACCATGTTGTGACTCTCCTTCTTAACAGCTGGGAAGTCTGCTAGTACTAAGAGAGGAGTACAACAGAACGGTAGTGAGGATCTGTGGGGATCTGTATAAATCTCTGCAGTTCATAGAGTCATAGGATCATAGAATCATTTGAATTGGAAGGGACCCTTAAAGGCCATCTAGTCCAATCTCCATGCAATGAACAGGGACACCTACAGTTAGATCAGGCTGCTCAGAGCCCTGTCCAGCCTGACCTTGACTGTCTCCAGGGACGGGGATTCCACCACATCTCTGGGCAATCTGTTCCAGTGCCTCACTATCCTTATTGTAAAAAATCTTGTATCCTAATACTTATTTCCTTATGTCCAATCTAATTCTCTCTCCTGTTAATTTTAAACCATATCCCCTGAATTCCTTTAAAGTCTTCTCAAGCTAGCAATCATTAGCATACAAATCATTAGAGAGCTGATATCATCTTAGACTTTAAAACTCCTTTGACTTTTTTCTGTCATACATATTTAGGCATATCAAGTATATTCATTGGAGCTAGCACGAGGGATGACTGAGATGACTTATATTGTCACTCTGCAGCGTAAAGATTAGCAAAGCAGATGTGCAAAGCCTTGGATAAATCTGGTTGTGCTGAATTTTACAAAGAGCAGAAAGAAATCTGCATCTTGCTGTGATTAAAGTCAGCAGGAAGAGTCACAATAAATTGTGTTAAATCAAGCATGACATTACAAATTCTTTATGCAAATCGAATAAATTTAGAAATGATTTTTCATGAGTAGGCATATAAAATACAGAATGGACAGAAATGTAGGAAGAAAGACAGAAAGAATGTTGCAATTACCCATACAAGGTATCAACATTCTTATTATTCATGAGATTTATTAAAGAAGAAATATATTAAACTGGTTTTGTTTGTTTATATAAGTGATTTTAGAGACCTTCCCTGTTGAGTCAATGGCAGTGGAAACAGCACTGTTTGTTAGGGTGGCAATATTACTGTTTGCTGAATGCTCCTGACAGATTGCTGCTGTAGGTATAGAAGATAAAGAACTGTGTAGTTAGTGCATCCCAGCACATTTTACCTGTGATGTTAATATCCAGGTATCCAGTGTAGGAAAGGAAGAAAATAGCTGGGGGGAAAAAAAAAGGAAAAAAAAAAGTTGATTTCTTAACCTCAGTGCGCACAAGGATTTATATAAGGCATAAACTGAAACTAAAGAATAAGTAGATGCAAGAAAAAAAAAAAGACATATATCACAGACAGAAAAAAAACTAGACACTAGCCTGCAAAGCACTGTGTGTGCTTTATTGATCCAAGGTACTAAGTGCTGAAAATCCTATGGAAGAGAATCCAAAGGGTAACATTGTCTGGACCTTATGAACACATACATTTCTCCTGTTGATAGTCCTGCCTGCATTGCTGGGCTGAATATTTATCACAAATTACATGCATATTACTTAATATTAACCATACTGTTAAAGAGACATGGCTTTTCAGATGTGGAATTGCATTTCCTTGCATTTCTAGTGTTTAGGATTTTCCATCTTGGTTACAGCAATTTATATTTATTAATTCATGTTTGATACTTCTGATATATATGTATATATGAAATATTGTTTTGGTTTGTATTAAGCACTCCCTGACTATTGTATATCTGTATGTCTTTCCTTGCAATTCTTTAAGCTATATTTAGATTCATTGGTAATTTGCCGTACCCCCCGCTGAGAATTCTTACTTTTCTGAGTACCAACGATTAACAGAGACAACAAGAGACAATACAGTCCACTTCAGATCACCTCTGAAAATACTTCAGAATCTTTTATCTCTGTATTTTTGAAAAATACCATGGCATTAAAGCCCTGTTGGAAATCATGAATGTAAATTACTTCATATAAAAAAACCACAATATATTATTTAATATACTTTCAAATAGCTTACTTCAAAGCGTAAAACATTAATAAACATCAAGGAATTTTAAGTGTTGGTGGTGATGGTGGAAAGCAGGGAAGAATTATGCCTTCAGCTGAAATATTGTTTTATTTTTCTCTAGCTAACTTGTCTGCCAATGAAGTGCCAGGGCATTGCTGTCTCCTGATCAGCAGCACATGTGCAAGGCTTGATTGAAGTATGATACAGAAGTGTAGGGAATGCAGTCCTAAAGTAAAAAGGATGAACTACAGGAACATATCTGCCCTGACCCTTCATTTCCTCAGTTGTTCAGCAAGATCAGACTATCGCAGCACGTGTTCCTCAGATTACATCAAAATACGAATTAATAATGAAGGGCCAAGTGTCCAGCTCCAAATTTAGCAATGAAAACCACACTACAGTTTGGGCAAGAATTTATTTTGAACTTTGTTAGGAAATACATTGTTGACATTTTTAAATGTATGTCTTTGTGAATGCAAATATATAAACAGATAAGTGTTGGTTAGACTGACACTCTATCTGCAATAGGTTGATATATGTTATTTTTCTCCCTTTTGCAGCATCCCATCTCTTCACCTTGTCGTTTCTCAGTTCTGAACAGATTTCACTTTCCTCAGTGGCATCACAACCAAAACCCTGACCTTTCCCATCTGCATCTCTTCCTTTGTGGCAACTGGGCTTTGCAAGCTGCCTCCCACCACAAAATGATTCTTTAAAATTGATCATTTTCAATCAGATTTCCAAATGGGTCTGATGTCCCACTCACAGCCTCAGTTAACCTAAATTTCTGCTCCATCAGACTCTACTTTCCTCTCTTCCTCAAGGTTTTAAACACTCTCATACTGTGGTTTATTGTTTTCAGAAGCAACATGAAATTGCAGCAGGATCCAGAAGAGTCAGACCGAGATAATCAACCAAAAGCTGTTCCAGAGGGGGTCTTGAGAGAGCTTCTTCCTCATCTCTGCACAATGTGATTCCACCGTAAAAGAAAACTATTCTTCTCATAAATGTAAGATACCAGAAGAAAGAACCTCTATACTTTTACAGTCCCTTCTCAGTCAGATCATTTTCTCTTGTGCTGTTTTTTTATTTTTCTTTTCTGTATAATTCTCCTTTTGTCAGATTAGTCGTCTTGCACAGTTACCACCCTACTGCTCTGTAATTGCCATCAGTGTAAGTGCAGATGGCTGATCCAAAATTACAGCATGAGCACACAGCCCTACACACACGTGGTGGGGCTGCTCCAAGCAGTTCATGTCTTCCTGAGGAAGACCTTTGGTGCCTGCTGGCTGTGCACTGGCTGTGACCACCATGGTAAAGTAACAGGATGCTGTTCATCACTGTGACAGGTTCGTTCCCTCTGCCAGCACTGTCACCTGGCTCAGGAAGGGAAATTGAGGGACTGTCCAGAGCAGTGGTATTGGAGGTATCCAGATCTAGCAGATCTGGTAAATGCATTACCTTGACTAGAAATTTTGTAGAAGTGCTTTCCTAATGAGAATAAAATAGAGCAATGTCATTTCGCTAGCCCACAGCCTCCAGCTGTCCGCAGTCAGATCCCATTTTAAAGTAAAATTATAACTGGAGGGAAAAAAAAAAGTATAGGATTATGCTATTTTTTGCATGAGGATAAAGGTGGAAAATATTCCCAGGAAAAAATATGTCATTGTTGAGCAGCTTCCTTATCTCTTGAGTGGGATTCCTCCTTTCAAACTGGTCATTGACCCAGTGTTGCCCTGAGTGGGATGTAGCTTACAGCTTTCTAAACCATGCATGAGAGACAGCTAGATCTGCACAGCACTTGGGGAAACCACAGTCCTCCTACAGGGAGGTCCCTGTGCATCAGGTTGCAGGATTTGGTGCTTTTTCAGAGACGAAAAGGTCTTCAACAGTAATAGTTCTGCAAGAGAATTTCCTTAGTGCTCACTACCGGCATTTGGGGCAAAGGGCAAAGAAGCCCTCTGGACCATTTCTGCTGTAATGAAGTTGCCATTCCTAGGATACTCCTGAAAAAAAAGTCTGATAGGAAGACCAATTCCTTGAATAACCAGGTACCTCAGTATCTGAATATTGCCTTGCCTGGAAACACTTGGAGAATTGTTGTCGAATTTATACTAATAATATGTGAATTTATTGAAGAGCATGCTTTTTTGAGCATGTCAGAGCTTATCAAATTTGAAAGATATAAATACACATTCAAACGGGAAACGCAACTGTTCAGCCTTCCTCAGCATAACAAAGATTTTTTCCAAACAGTGTTTGAAATACAGTGATGTTTTCATTTCCAACTGAAATGAGCTCTTATTTATGGTTATTCTTATTTTGGTGTAACTTGGTACTATTTTGCCACAAGTAAACACTGTGACAGGGAAGGTGTTGTCCTAAAATATAATTTTAAAAAAGCAAGTGAAAAAAAAAATCAAGAAAATTAATTTATTTGGAGGATCATATTCAAGTTATCAGTTTAAACATAGATTTATAGCAGTTTTAAGTATAGATCAGTGTCAATATGAGTAAGGATATTCTATATTTAAACATACTGGTTTCAAAATTATCTGTACAAAGAAGTGTGGAATAAAGTATACATTAGGAGATGTATAAGTCTACAGAAGATTATTTTAAACAAAAAATATTATTTACACAAAAAATATTATTTAAAATATTTTTATATAAATGGCTTTCCAGCATTTTCTGTCCAAGTAAAATCCAATGCAAATCTGGCTGCCTAAATGAAATAATGCAGATGGTAAATATTTTCATTGTTTCCTCTTCAGTTGCGTATCCTGTTCTTCTGATTCATAAAATAATGTTTTTGTAATCCAACTGGATTTTCTTGTGCTGAGAAATGTAATGATAAACCTAACGTAGAGTTCTGCCAGAAGATCTGGGGAAAAATTCAACAAGTATCTGAGATTTACCCTCAGACTACTCCCTATGCAGAAATATGCAGAGCAGCTCCTGGGAGATCTGCTTGTTCTCAGAGCCATGTCCCCTTGATTTCCCTTCCTAAATTTGAGATGCAGCTTGGCAGAGCAGTAGTCCAGTTTCTCTCAAAGAATTATTTTTCCAGGCTTCCTGAGAATAAAATTGCTTATTAAATTTCAGTGAATGAGAGTATGCAGGCAATTTCTTAAAAAGACAGTAGGCTTACTCTCTGTGTAACCAAAGTAGTTCCTATTGCCAAAAGAGCAAACAGAAAGAGTGGTTTCTTTTTCACTCTTCTTTTCCTTCTGCTATGTAGATCTCAGATGTTTTCTGGTTTTCTTTGTTTGATTGATTGATTGATTGTTTGGTTTGGGTTTTTTTAACCATTTATGCCTGAATTACTATTTGAATGGGATAGACAACATAAGAAATGCTTTAGAATTGAGAGAAATCTGCACTATATCCCCCAAAAGTCAAGACCACTCTGAAGAATTTGCTGCGTATTCCATGGTATCTAGTAAACTTTTTCAGTCTTAGAAATCTTGCAGATTTCAAGAAGAAACTGGCAAAGAGAAACCATTCTACTCTATATACCCCCTTTTCAAACTCTCCTGACTTCCAACTGTTCAGCAATATTAGAATTTCAGAGCTACGAAGAGAAAATTGTGATGATCTAGTGGGTACTTCTTCCTAAACATTTCACAAATTTAAACTCCTTCATGAGTACAGCTAATGAATTGCAATGAACAGAAGACATTGCTGGGAGCTCTTGCTCTTGGTGAATAACCTTCTTTATTGCTAAAATATAGATTCATAAGCTTGGTTTTAGTTTAACAGTGCGGGAAAAGAGCTCTTCACTATTCTTTCAGAGTCTCAGGTGAAAAAAAGGCATTCTTCTCCTTTGACATGGACTGGTCAAATTTCAAACACCTGGGAACTGGCTGGAACATTAGTCATAAGTAAGCAGCTATAGAAAAAACTGTTAAAACTATAGTCCAGCATTTATCTTTCAAAATTGTGTGATACTGAAATGGAAATATCTCTTATCAAGCCTGTGCTAAAGGAAAACTGGCAGTTTCCTCTTGCAAAATAATGAAATCATAGGAAGATGTATTGTTGTCCCCGTTTCAGCTGGGACAGAGTTGATTTTTTCTTCATAGTACCTGGTATGATGCTATGCCTTGGCTGTAGGAGGAAAACAACGTTGACAATGCACCAGTGTTTCAGTTGTTGCTGAGCAGTGGCTGCACAGAGCCAAGAATGTTTCAGCTTCTTGCACTGCCCTGCCAGTGAGGTGAGCTCAAAGAGTTGGGACAGAACCAGGACACCTAACCTAAACTGGCCAAAGGGATATTTCAAACAATAAGACAGCAAGAGAAAAAAATCTTTAAAACCTGTGGGGAGTTGGCTGGCAGGGCAGCCACTGCTTGGAGTCTGACTGGGCATTAGTTGGTAGGTAGTAGTGGTATGGCAGTAGAGGTTGAATCTTTCCACCATTATTCCATTACATTTTGTTACCATGTGACTGATGGCAACAGAGGGGCGGCCTGACAAAATGGTGTCTGAGACGGAAGTGAGTATGAAGCAAAGGTGTGGAGCTGAATTCCTCCATGCAGAAAAAATGGCACCCAGAGCCATTCATTGACTCTTGTTGAACATTTATGGAGACCAAACAGTGGATGTGAGCACAGCGAAGCAGTGGTGTGCATTTGTGCAATGGTAAAAAGAACAGTTGGTCACCTCCACTGGTGGAGATTTTAACAAGCGTGGCATGGAGGCTCTTGTTCATCGCTGGTGAAAATGCACAGCTAATGGTAGTGACTCTGTTGAAAAATAATCTTTTTTTGGAGCTGAGAATTTACTCTACCAACTAGTGCGATTTTCACACTCAGTATAATTCCAGATCCTTACACTGTGGCTGGTGGTTAGTTTGTTAGGCAGAGTTTCAGTGATGAGCTGTCTTCCTTGCATTGCAGGTGTGAATATCTTTATGCACAACTGTTCTGAAAAGCTGGATACAGAAGAACGGCTCTGGAAAGCTGGATACAGACAATTGTCTCTGTTGTGGTGAGATCCTAACTTTCACTTTTGCATCTGCTCAGACTTCAGGAACAGGTTTACGTAGCCATGCTGGAAATGATGATTACTTCTCGAAGTTCACTTTAGAATGTGACTCATAACATTTACAAACTTTTTAATCTTTCCTGATTCTCTAGACTTCTTTGAAAACCTATTGAGACATTACTAGATCAACTGAAAAGAGATTTTATTCTAGGGATTTAATCAAAAAGAAGTAACTTCTGAGCTTCTATTCACTTATCTGTGCTAAATGAATAAAACAGATTATCTTTGAATGACCTAGTAATTATAAATGTCTGTAGCAATTCTATTATAATAGTTGTGTTGAGAATTGCAAATAAACTAGGTTTATAATTTCTATTTCATGCTTTAATGATTGAACTTAGTCATTAAATTTCATGCAGTGATTCTTCAGTGGACATGTGATTGTTCATAATAGAGTTACTGAAGAGGAAAAAGCAAAGGACTGTATGTTTTGGAAGTTTTACTATAATTTTGAGTTCTTCAGTGTAAGTATACCATAAAGTCTGTGCTGCATACTCGTGTAAATTCATTTATACAGATACATGTCACAAAAATTTTCACATGCAGCCAAATTTTAAAACTTTTCTCCTGAACAACGATTTATATCAGTTTGTCTTTATTTCAGTTCATCAAAACTACATCAGTGGAGCTACTAAGCTCCACTAAGCTGCTCCTGTGTTTTTGAGATTTCTTTGTGTTTTGACTCCACCCTATTACGTTGTTGCTAAAAGAAGGATGTTGCAGCATCCTGCCTGCTCCAATCAGCTCCAATAAGTCACGGTTTTCAAATTTAATTAAAAAAAATGATAATACAGTCCCACATCCATAGAAAGAATATTTATGCTCTTATCAGCCAAGATAGATGATATATTTATGATGGATATACCTTTACAACCTCTGGTTCTTGGACAATATCAAAAAGAAATTGTGAAACAATTCTCTCTTTCCTATCAAGAAGAAAAAGAAATAGATTACTTCTGTTGGTGAAGAAGAGATTGCTGCAGACAGAATTGAGCAGTATGTTATATTGATATTCCATTACAAAGACAGCTGCTTCTTCTAATTTAGTTTGTGGTTTACTAAAAAGTAACCTGAGTCAAGGGATCCTCAGAAAATTTTACAGGCTGAACTGTGCCTGCTGAAGTTGTTGTTTATGAAGGGGGATGTCTGGACATAATGAGAGCCAGTAATAAGGGATATCTCTGGCAATTACCATAACCTTACAGGAAACTCCCACTCAGTCTGCAGTCCAGCCAGCTTCCTGGGACTTTGACCTCACTACTCTATTTCCGTTTATGTTCCCTTTTATCTTCCCACATACTCAAGTTTTCACAGAATTACAGAGTAGCTGAGATTGGAAAGAACATCTGAGGATCATCTGGTCCAACCACTGCTCAAGTAGGTCCACATGGAGCAGGTTGCCCAGGCTCATGTCCAGGCAGCCCCTGAAGGACTCCAAGGAGGAGACTCCACAGCCTCTGTGCAACCTGTGTCAGTGCTCTGGCACCCACACAGTGCATAAGTCCTTCCTGGTGTTCAGAGAGAGACTCCTGTGCTCCAGTTTGTGCACATTTCCTCTTGTCCTGGCACTGGGCAATGCTGAAAGCAGCCTGGTTCTGTCCTCTTTTGCAGCCACCCTTCAGGTTTTTTAGACATCAATGAGATCCTGAGCCTTTTCTCCAGGCTTTACATACCAACTCTCTCAGCCTTTCCTTATAGGAGAGACTCTCCAGTTGCTTCATCATCTTTGTGGTTCTTTGTTAGACTCTCTCCAGTATGTTCACATCTCCCTTGAACTGCGGAGTCCAAAACTGGACACAGCATTCCAGCTGTGACCTCACCAGGACTAGTAGAAGGGAAGGATCACCTCCCTCAGCCTCCTGGCAATACTTCGTCTAATGCAGCCCAGGATAGCTGTTGCTTTAAGCCTTGTTATACATGTGATTTCCTTGGTACCAGAGAACAGTACAGTTTTAACTACATTCTCCTAAAATACATTTAGTTTAGGTGTGACATATTCCTGTGCATAACCAGTGCTTAGGAAGGAGGGTTTCAAGGACCGTGAAACCAGTGAGCAATTCATCTGTACGAAGGGAGAAGGCTACGGATGTAGTGTTGTGTAACTCCATGGAGAGGTGAGCTGCTCTGTGGAGCTGCCACAAGAGAGATCCAGCTACTGGCTTGGCAGGTATGAGCAACAGAAATGACTGTCTATCCTAGCACTAGAGGCCTTGGTGTTTTTCTTTTCAGAGATTTTATTGGTAGGAAATTTTGAGTTAAAACCACACAGGAAATGAGACTTTTTCCTCTATGTGTCTTTTTCTTTTGTGACAAAAACTAAAATGTCACAGTCAATATAATCACTCATTTTAATTTGTGTGATCTATCATTATACAAATTCTGGTCTGGAGAGGCCAGTTCCCAATGTTCCTTTGCAAGTGACCTTTTAGAATCTCAACAGTGGACCAGCTACATGGAGGAAGAAGTTCTATATCCTCCCATGGAGTCAGTCATGCAGAAAGACAGACATGTGTTCCTTTCTCAGGTAAAATTCACTTATGTCATTATACAAAGAGGCAAAAGCAGCCAGCCTTATCTCAAGCTGAACTTAAATCAAAGAAGGGTTTAAAAAATGCCAGACAGTTCGTGAAAATGTGTTCTTCAAACCTCAAATAAGTGTTGTCAGAAATCTATACAAACCATACACATGGTTCTAAAACAACACTAATTTGAGTAATTTTATTATTTTTTCAGATCTGGAATCACAAAATCTCAATCAAAAGAAATTTACTTAACATTAACTGATAGAATTAGGGCAAAACTTTTATATTCAAGAGAAAAGCAAACTGACTTAGTTATCTGCAGAAACTGGCTTTAGATTTAAAAAAAAGCCTGTCAGGTCTGAGTGAGTAATGAGAAATAAAAGCATTTCAGACCTTAGAGATGTAGTACTGTTTGAGATTTTACCATTGACATTTTCACTAGATTTTGCCCAGAGAATGCAGTATGTCCTGGGACTTTGTTTTTTGTTATAAATGGTTTCCATATCTCTGTACTAAATATAGAATAAAAATAAAAATAAATAAAGATGAATAAAATGTATACACATACAAATCTCTTGGTCAGTTTTATGGCATTTTAATTCTAGCAGTCCTGCAATATCCATTTTTTACAGCATGTTTGATACTTTAGTGGCACTAGAGTCAATCATCCATCATGTTAGCTCAAATGATCAGTTTTAAAAGAATGAAAGGTCATATACATGCATATCTTCCTTCAGCTACATTTAGCAGAACATATAGTGTTGAATGTGAATGAATGAGCATATTTTATTTCTTAAAGTGATTTAGGTAACTGTGGAGGAGAGCTGTGAGAGTCATTCTTTCTCATGTTACTCTGCAATAGATTCCAAAATCACCAAAATAAGGGTCATTTAGTACAGCCATCTACATGCCATCCATAAGTAAATGCCAGTACTTCTCAGTCTTCAGGAAATCAATGCAGTCAATTGCAGAATTAATATAACTGTTGCAACAGTTCCCATGAGGCACTTCAGAAGATAACTTTTAAGAAGTAAGGAGTCTAATCAATGACAATAACAAAACTAAATAAATTCACCTGGTTGTTGGTGATTTTGGGACTTTTTGACACCTTTTGACCAAGCTGACCAATTTCTGAATCAATTCACAATGACAAATCAGGTCACGTGATAAATCAGTTACTATTTCTATGTTACCTGTTCCTGAGGGCCCTCAGATTGAGTTACTCTTCCCATGGAACATATTTCATTGAGTGAAGTGCCATAGTGCCCCCCAGGATTCCCAGCGACATGCTATGTTCAGCTTTTAGATTAAAGAAATCAGAATGCTTATGTATTTCCTAGTGGAACATTTTTTTTTAAATATCTGCTTTGTGTATTAAAAAACATGCATGTCTACAATAAATTTGTGCTGTTCTGCACCCCACTTAAAAATGAGTTATATTTTTAAATTTAGGTAAAAGACAACATCTGGAAGAATCATACTGATCAAATTTCTCAAGTTGAAACTGGGGTTAATTATGATATATTGTTAGGCATCATTTTTTTCTCACCCGAGTTAGCTGGAAAACACCATAATTAGTAGGTTTTCAAAAATTTTAGCTACAAGTGAGTAAATTGTCGGAAAATAATATACAAATAATGTTTCTCAAACTGACTCAGACTGACCTCTGTCCTTCTTTAGATGAATTAGATAGGAAGTTCTCATGTAAAGAAAACCCAATTAAGTGAATTTAAGCTTCACAGATCATTGAACTTTTGATACAATGGCATTTAGAGATTGCTCTGAAACAAAATTTCCATTTGTGTATTGTTTGCATTTGATTTAGTCAACCCTAGATATTCAGATTAAGCAAAAGTAGGCTGGGCATTGCTATCTCCATTATTTTCAAGAGTGTTTTAAAGAGTGCTTCCTTTTGTTCCTCAAGCCTGAGAGCATAAAAATTACATCTTGATAAATGTAGACTTTTCATGGCAAATCATCATAGATTGCACTGTGTTCTGAAAAGATTTCTAGAAGTTACAGAAAATTGAGTATTTTAGTTATTACCTAAGTGTATTTTAAGATAATTTCATAGATAAAGTGTTAATTTGGTTTTGATAAACACGAGTACTAGATATTTCCTTACCTATGATAATGAGCGTCTCGCCTTGGGATATAACATGTCAGCACCAGCTGTAAGAGTTCCCAGGGAATTCAAACTCATACATTTTACTCATACAAACTCATACATTTTACTCATACAAACTCATACATTTTTAAAAAAATACATTACTTTAACACTGTTTCTTTTTACATTACCTGTGTCTTAATACTATTTTTTGTTCAAATATATTGAACACGGTTCTGTTCTGTTTATTCACACTAGTCCTACCTGTGGAATATTGTATAACCCAACCCTTTTCTTCTTAAAACTTGAACATACATTTCATGGGAAAATAGTATTTTATTCTATCATCTTTTTGTATCTTTTTTTTGTGTGTGTGTGTGATTACAGAAAATGCATATATAGATTTTTACTTCTTGTTTATAATACATAAAAATCCATGACAAAATAGAAATAATTCTTATACACAAACTCCCTGCAAAATAGGAGAAATGGGTGAAAAATTTTCCCTGTAAAATGGATTGTTAAAGAAAAAATGCAAATTAAAAATACTGAAAATCTCTCTCTTTGAGTTATCTTACTTTAGAATTGGTAAAATAGAAAGGAAGAAAGCTAAAATTTATTTTAGTTTTTAAAAAAATCATTTTACAGTTATTATTTTACAGACAATGGAGTAAAACAACTTATCTCCTCCTGTGTTCTACTTTTTTCTTCCCCTCCAGACTAAGTTGAAACTGCCCACTGCCAGAGGCTGTAGAATCTCTCATGTCTGAAATCTTTCCAGACATACAACTTAGCTCTTACCACACAGATGGAAGTTGCTGGGAAGCCTTGAAAGGGTGAAAGAATAAGTGACATGTAGTGACATTTAGTTAATCCCACAGTATTATCTAATGTTGTAATTATTTTTTTCTATTATTTAGCTTTATATAAAGTTTAAAAGGGTTACATAAGATATTGTAGGGAAAAAGTAAAGTATTCATATTTTTAATAATCCTTAGATTCTTTTGTCCTTCACAGGCAGCTAAGCTCTCTGAATTCTTGCATCATATTTTTGATTCCCCAGGCATGAGGTGTTACAAATATTTTACATATATTTGTGAATAGCATCAACACTTTTGGTGAATGGAAGTGGAAAAATCTCTCATTTGTTGTTTGTTTGGAATAACTCCTTATTTCTTTATGTGGTTTTCTTTTTTCTTCCCTTTCCTCTATAAAAAGAAATAAACATATGGGACCACATTTTCACACTGATTTAAAAAATATGTTTTGATATTCCTTTATGTTTGCAGACCATTAGTCTTACCATTGGGGAGTACTCACTACATGGTTTCAATCACGAATACATATAGTGTATACAGAGGCAATTTTCCTTATTCTCTAGGTACCTCAGTTCTCTTTCAGATGAAAATAAAAACATACAAAATGTCTCTCTCAGAAGATGATTCTGAAGTTGTCCAGTCTTTAATGTACTCTGAGATCTTCTGAGGGTAGATATGTTCATACGTACTATTCTTGTATTTTGTTTATTACTCTCCTTTATCGTTGATAACTTCTGGAAAATGGTTAGCACCCTCAAAATCGATATTTCATGTACAGAAATATAATCTCCATCAGTACAACTAAAACAATGGCTTTTCTGGAAAACGTGATCAGTGCAAGGAATAGCTTTTAGCACTTCTGCGTGAGTGAGTATCATGGAACAACAAATAACAGAGTAATAGCAGCCTCAGAGTTGTCAGTCAGCCCGAAATTCAAAGTTCTCTAAACATTTGCAGATACTTCCAGCAGAATGCTACCAATATTTCCATCATGTATAAGTCACAATATACGTCACTTTATTTAATGACAAAAGTGAAAGTCATGTCTGAGTGCTTGAAAAAAAGCAGCCTTCAAAGAGCTGTTCATACATTTGTAGAACATATCAACACATTCTCAAGTGAGCTGTTCATACTGATGTCATCTTTTTGAGTACCAAACTGCTGTTGTCATTCCTTGTCACCAGTTCTGGATGAAGGAGTACAAGACAAAATATTGAAGATGATGGAATCTTTTCAGCTTTTAACAATCATGTAAACTATTCTTCTAGATTTAAATGAAAGGCTTGCTTATGTTTGATATGATGATTTTACCATGTCACTGGTGCTGACAGCTTAAACAACCTTGCCCAGAGACTCCCTGACAGACACGAATGACAAGTCATTTATCTGAAAATGAAGGACAGAATCTTATGGATGAATACGTATAATTTTACAATCTAATTATATCAGAAATATCATTCATAAAAATAAAATCTTCAGCCACAAAACCTATGTATCTGGTACCTGTACCTTCAAGGAAAAGGTTATTAGTAACATATCTTCTTCCTGGTTTGATTCTTGGGTTCCTGCTTAACTGTATGCTACGTTACAAAGTATACCCAACCATTAATGACTCAAATTGTAATTTAAACCTCTACCTTGTTAAGAAGATAATTCAGAAAAGATAAGTAGTTTACAGTGCATTTCTTCTGGACACGATATCTGTAAGACTGAATACATACTTAACACATTATATAGACATATATTTGTCCAGATGTCTATTGTGTAACTGAGATTGTTTTTTTCCCCTTTATAGATTTAACACAGTTCACCCGTCTGAAAAGAAGACTGTAATACTTAGAGAAGCCTAGGTACCACCTAGGTATTTATTTGTTAATGAAATAAAGTTTTTCCTCCACAATTCTCAAAACACATTGCATTTTGGCCAATATTCCCCTTAAAGACATGAGAAATGAACTGCTGAGAGTATAGACTGCTTCTCAAAGACCTTATGACCTTACTGATCACAAATGAAATTATCTTTTCTTCATTTCTGTTATGTTCACTATTTATATGACTTCTTGTACAATTTTCAAACACACTGTAACTCACAACATTACTTTTAGATTGTGAGCTGACCACAGACTTTCGTACTTGATAGTTAATTATGCCTGGAAACTCTTACTTGGTTAAGGAATCGTTTAGTTTAAAACTGTTGCAAGCATTTGTCTGTACTCTTAGCCTTCCATAGAAATAAGGTTTGTTCATCTTCAGACTCAAAGAATATGGCCAGCTGCATGCTCCCTTTATGCTATCTGACTTACTAAATTCAAAAAGATATCATGGATGTTGACAAAACTGAAGTTGTTTTATGGATTTTCTTCATTCTGCATGTTTTGTCATCATGGAGACTTTGTCTGAGAGATCAATAAATGATTTTGTCAATGGTTTACAGGCAGGTTCAGCCCGGTTCCGTGACAGAATGGGGCAGAATGAAAGTCAGCCTTAGGAGAAATCAAGCTCAATTTAAAAAAAAGAAAAAAATATTCTTATCTCCTTTGGAAACCTTTAAATAGTCTGCAAACAGCACAACCTGGAAGCTGTTGCTTTGTCTCCCTTTACCACCTTTGTAAAAGATCTTTGAAGCATCCACAAGGTGGCATTATGTAATACTGTTTTTCAGGATTCTTTGATAAGTTTCCACCTTGTGGAAGGTAAGGATTAATTTATTTGGATTTCAGTGTTACATGGATTTGGCCAAGTGGAAAGCCTCCTAGCTTAATAACTATTAAAAGGTGAATAATTAGGTGAAAAAAAAAGGTGAAAAATAAGGTGTTTAATAACTATTAAATACCTTTTTCACTTAAGTAAATAACTATACATTAAGAAACAGTACCCAATTCTAGAAATACTGCAAAGGCTTGCAGCAGTATATCTGAATACATTTATTTATTTTTTAAGGCAGTGTGTTATATTCCAAATGAGCTTGAATAAATTATCTTTGTCATTTGTGGAAATATCTCCATGGGTTTGAAATAGTATTGGATAAGATCACAAAGTAGTTCTAGATACGGGTATGAAGTATACAACCAAAGTAAAATTCATTGCTTTAGAGAGTCAGAAAAATGTGATAGCTTCTTATAAAATTGTACAGACAGATTTGAAGTATCATTGTGCTCCAGACACTACAGCATGCTTGCTTTACATTCTTTCATCCAAGTTGCACTGAGCAGCACTACTTACTGAGCTCCTGTATCACCTGCCTCTGTGTTTCCTGCCAGAGAAGACAAAATTATTTTCAAGGGAGTGCTAGGTAAAAATACAGGAACAATCCTTGTCCTTGCCTCTCAGACACTGTTGACTGTCAGAGTGTTTTCAACTCTGTTTTCAATTTGTATTAAGACAAATGCTGAGGAATGAGCTGATCTAGTTTCTCATGTGGGATGAGCAAACTTCAGTAACTTCAGTCACTGCTGGGGAAAATTACATAGTACAACTCTGATAATTAAAGTTAACTAATGCCTTTTCAGACAGTATAAGTTCAAAAAGTTTTGAAAATAAAGATAATGTTTTAAAATTTCCAGTTACAAAGAGGTTCCAGAAATCTTTTGGACTGAAAAATTAATGCTAGGTTGGTTTTCATTTACCTGAGAGCTGTTCCTGCAAAGTGTGTTTTTCTTGCAATGCTCCTGACTTCCAGTCCCCTAGTTCCCCTTCCCAACACCCCCCAAACAACAACAACAACAAAAACTGCAAAGCAAACAAACAACAACAACAACAACAAAATTCACTACCATTTCATATTTTAATACTGAACCAGAGTAAGAATGCACTATTCCTCTGCAATCTGTGGCAGCTTGGTATAAATACCAAGCATTTAAATAACAAAATACATTTAAAAAATATGTGTGAAATGGCAATATTTGTCAAAATAATATGAGTTTATTTTCAACTTACTCAGTAGGGTTTTGACAATGAGATACATTCCAGAACTGAAAAGAAAAAATGAAAGATTTTTTTGCATAATCTCATCATTTCAAGAATGACACACTGAAGAACATCTTCTAATGCTGGAAAGCAGCAGTGAAAGAGCTGTCAGTGGTGGCAGATTGTGTGTCCTGGTTTCAACTGAGACTGTTAATAGCACACCAATATTTTTGTTGTTGCAGATCAATGAATGTGCACCAAGGGCAAGGGCAGATCGTTTGGTGGAAGAGCTGCTGCCTTTATGGTATGGCATCAGGAGCAAGGTGGAAGCAGAACAAACAACTTGAATTAAGCAATGGGTTATTCCATACCACGTGACATCATGCAGAAGGCTATAAATCTGTGGGGAGATGGCCATGGAGCAGCCACTTCTTAGGGATTGGCTAGGCGTTTGTTAGTGGGTAGTGAGATACTGTCTTGCTGATAGGGCACCAGTTGGCAGGCAGTTGTATTTCTAATGGGTGCCAGTTGGCAGGTGGTCAGTAATTACATTGTAGATAGATGTATATGTACGTATGTATATTCACCATCACATTTTTGTTTCTGTTTTCCTTTCCTGTCTTAGTAAATAATTTTTATCTCAACCTACGAGTTCTATTTTGGTTCTAATTCTTTCCCTCATCCTGCTTTCAGGGGGGAATTAAGAGAACAGCTTTGTGGTGTTTTGTTGCCTGCTGAGTTAAACTGCAACAGTTTGTAAGCGCGCATTATGCCAGATAAATGAAACTTCTCTTTCTATATATTTAAGTATATACTCTATCTATATACTAAGTAAGTATCTACTATACACTTAGCATATATATTAGTATAGATAGTATATACTTAGTAAATATGTATATACTTTGCAGTATTTACTGGTTATTTCTCCATTAAGATGATGCAGTATCCTTCAAAATTTAAAGATAAGAGCATTCAAAATGATCTCTGCAAACGATCCAAATTTGAAGTGTCATCTATTTCTATGTCATTAAGAGGAATACCAAGCATTAAATGATTACATTCTGCTTGTTCCACTGAAAAAAAAAAAGAGGATTTAGATTTTAAAACATAAAATTTCATTTAGCTACACAATACAGTAACTTGCTAAAGTTTGCAATGAAAACTAAATGCTAAAAACATAGTTTTAATTTAGGTTATGTACAGTGAATTTATCTCAACAAATTAATAAAAATGTGGCTTCAGTATGTAATTCATTGTAAACTTTGGCTTGCAAAAAACTCCCTTCTTATAGGTCGCTATCATGGATGCAACAAACCATGTTGCTGAAATTGGATTACTGCCATCAAATAATGTCTTTGTAATATGCAAGACTTTGATAGCCTGCAAATCACCTATGAACACTGAGAATGTACAGATTTCACTTAAATTATACAGGTCCCATCTTGGTACATTTTCATCCATACGCCATGTTTCAAGAATTAGCTGCTACCAGAGCCATTACTGGAGTTTATCTGAGAGGGAGCTTTAGTGGTTCAAAACACATCTAGTGAGCATTTTGGGAAACTAATATGGAGATTTCAGTACTTAGACATTTTTACTCTCTTTTATCCTTGTAAGGCAAAGGCCATGGTAATCAAGAGAGTCAGTTCATTGAAGTAGTGACCTCTGAAGGGAGTTTAGAAGACCAAAGACATATAAACACCATGGGTCAATAAGTGCATATGATGGTACTTCCCCTCAAGGATTCTTGGCCTTGAAAAACAATTTAAGTAGACTTCAATCTTCTGGAATAAAAACACATCAATACCTTAGCACACTGAACAGAAAGTTGATACATCACAAGTGAGTCAGTACTCAGTCTATCACAGCAATAAAATCATTTTGATGGGTGTATTTTAGGTGTTCTATGATAAAGGAAGTAAGAAAAAATAAAAATAAAACAAGTGTTGCTCTAGCACTGTTGCTCTAACTGACAGCATGTTACAGGAGGATGGGCAATACCAGTGCACGTTTTTTCAGAAAATTGAGTACTGTAACTGTATATTGATTTTACAGTTGTAAAAGACTGAACAAAGAAGCAGTGCTTGAAACAAGATATTGTAGACCCCCTTAGGGGTCAATTGGACAATGAACTGTAAAACAGCTGAGTGTTAAAGACTATAAAAGTTAGTGGTACTGGATAGTGAGTGCCATAAAAGAAGATTTATTAGAAATTAGAAAACGAATATTTACCACATGGAAAAAAATAAACACACAGCTAAGTCTTACTAGGGTCAAAAAGAGACTTGAGCTGACAGTGTAGTTCAGGCTTTAAGAAAATATTACAGGTAATTTAGAGGAAAGAAAGACCTTTCATTTATCATTTGAAATGTAAAACTGCAATTTAGAATCTAAGAGCTTTTGTGTTTCTGTATGTTAATTTTTTATGTTGCCTAAAATAACAGAATGTGAAGTATATTTTAGAAAACTACTTGGCAATGTCCTTCCAAAGCACGTAAAAGCTTTCTTCACAGAGTAATGATAACTTGCTGTGATATCTGTTTTATGTGTTCCATATATATATATTTCTGTTCAATATCTCCTTCCTCTTTTTCAGAAATGCATCTTTCATACACAAATGGAATAAAGAACTAATGATATTTTATATGAATTCTTTGAGAGTCGGAAGTGAATCAGTATGTGAGTTGGATATCTCAAGTTCTAGAAGTTCTAGGAAGTTGAATTGAAGGCTCCATACTGACCTTGGCACCCTGGGTAACTGACTGGATGGAAAGCAGGTCAACAGAAAGGACCAGGGGGTTCTTGTAGACAGCAATCCTAGTAGGAGTCAGAAATGCATGCAATTGTGCTAACTCTACAGTACATTAGCAAAAGCATCAAGGAAAGTGATTATTGTTCTTAGCTCAGCTCTTGTGGGGCCACACCTGGAATAAAGCATCCAATTTCATCCCCTAGAGCAAGACCTGCATCAATAAACTGGAGAGAATTCAATGGTGGACTATAAAGTCAGATGGAGAAAATGGCAAGGTGAAGCCAAGGGAACTGGATTCATTTGGCCTAGAGAAGAGAAAGCAAAGGAGAAATTTAATTGCAGTCTTCTATTCAGAGAGAGTTCATAGAGAATGGGCTATTTGCTGGAGGTGCACAGTAATAGAACAAGAGTCAAGACATAAGTTTCAGAATGGAGATTTCCAGATGAATCTAAAGACAAAACTCTGGCCATGAGTGTGGTCAGATATGAATTTGCCTAAAGAGCCAGTGAAGTCTCCATCCCAAGGGATTTTCAGAAGTTATCTGAATGTGACCCTGAACAGCCAGACCAGACAAAAGATATCTCAGCTTTGAGAGGGAGGCTGGACAACAGAGGTCCTTTCAAACTGAATTATCCCATGATTTAATGATTTTATTTTTCTGTAATCTTTTATTTGCAAAATAAACAAATTTCAGGCAGAACACACCCCTATGACGCTTGTACTGTCCAGCCTTATTTTCATGACTATCACTCTACCTTTGAACTTTTTGCAAAGTGTAATTTTGATAGGTATTATTGATTTACCTCCCTTAGTATGTCCCACAGGCGCAACCAACTCAGGTTTATTGCCAGAGTTCTGTGGTAGTACCATTTCCACAAAGAGGCAGATGCCACAGAATGGCTCTGCAGGGCTTGATCCCTTTTCCACTGCAGTCAGAGACAAATCTGGAAGCTAAAGTTTTGTAACAATGAGTAAGGAGAATACTTAGGAAATAGAGATCTCATCAGTTTTAGTATATTTGACATTTTACTCACAAATTCCTACCGTTTTTCATAGCTTTGCCACCAAAATATCATGTTCTTTTCAGTTTTGCAGTGGGATCATGGGAGATTTTAAAAAATAGAAGAAATTCTCAAATACTGTGTTTAGTTTTGGGGCCCTCGCTACAAGAAAGACATCAAGACAGAAGGACAACAAAATTGTGAGAGGTCTGGAGCACAAGTCTTATGAGGAGCTGCTGAGGGAGCTGGGATTGTTTAGTCTGGAGAAGAGGAGGCTCTGGGGAGATGTTATCACTCCCTATAATTGCCTGAAAGAAGGTTGTGGCGACATGGGGGTCGGCCTCTTCTCCCAGGTGACTAGAAATAGGATGAGAGGTGATGATTTCAAGTTGCACCAGGGGAAGTTCCAGTTGGATATTAGGAAAAATTTCTTCTCTGAAATAATAGTGGTGAGGTTTTGGAATGGGCTGCCCAGGGAGCTGGTGGAGTCACCATCCCTGGTGGTTTTCAAGAAGTATGTAGATGTGGCACTAAGGAACATGGTTTAGTGGGCATGGTGGTGATGGGTCAACTTTTGGATTAGATGATCTTAGAGGTCTTTTCCAACCTTAACAATTCTTTGAATGTAAGATTATAAAGCAGAATTCATCTCTTTATTTAGGTACAATAGTAATTTTTAAAATATTTTTCAGAGATAAAACAGGAAAATACTGATACAATGCCCTTAAGGGCTTTAGAGAGTTTATTTTTGTTAAAGTAGGGTTGGATTCCACTATTAAATTCACAGGGATATGACAGCACTGGCAATATAAAATTAAACAAGAGTTACTTTCCTATATAATGAACATACTTACCTCCTCACCATTACAAGCAACAGGAGCAGCAACTATTGCTTTGTCCAATATCCTGCTTTAATTATGGTTGAGAATTTCTGGTATAAATACAGTAAAACAATCCTTTATAAGATTAATATCTTGACCAATTTGTGGGTTGGATTTTGATCACAGTGTACAATCCTTGATTCTGCCACTGGGTTTATGATTTGTCAGGTATCCACTGTGTCTCTGAGTTTCTCTGTATCTAAATTCAGACAATAATAGTGATTTATTAACAAAATGCTGTTACCCAATCACTATCCGAAATAACTGTAACAAAATGCAAAGGACTTGTAGTCAAAATTCATCATATAGAGTTCAGCTTGCTTTTACAGGTTTTTTGTTTGTTTTGGTTGTCTTTTTCTTAATTTATTTTTCATGTATCAACTCATTCTCACCATCCTAAGGGGAGATATTCTTTTTATGTTGATCTTCCAAATGGAAAAATTCTGATGTATAGAAATGTTAATGCTAGCATTTCCACAAACCCATGCAGACACAGTAACCTGCTCTGAGAAGACACAGAATATTCATGGTCCCAACGGGTGTTTTGAGAACATCATTCTCCAAAATATCCAAGTTCCTGGAACGCTTAAGGGAATCATTGCATATTAATGGTTTCCACAGATAATGATTACGGGTAAACATTATGTCAAAGATGATTTAAAACAATTAATCCTTCAAGTGTTGATTTTTTCCTGGTAACATAAAGTTACCATGCATGTTAGTTAATTTGGAGGTGGGAAATGAGAATCTTGTTTTCCAACACTGCGAATATTTCTACTCTAAAGCTCATAGTAGACCTACTAGATGGCAAGTTGGGTAAATTACCTGGGTTTGACTAAACAAAGAGCAGGGAATTAAGGGAAATGTGCATATGCTTGGCAAGGGGAAAAGGACTGGAGTGGAGCTGTATAGGTTAAGATCCTTTTTCACAGGTTTAACTTTACGATTTCATTGTTACCAATACCTTCACTTCAAACCAGTTTTTTATTTGGCAAATATAAACAGCAAAGTTAGCATAACTGATATGAACAGTTAGTTCTTTAAGGTGAATCTGCTGCTTTTCGGTGTCTGAAATATCTGAAATACCATTAACACTTCAGATTATGAGCTCAGTCTATTGATTTCTTCTCTGCGGGCCTTTTACTAACATAAATATCTCATCTTACACACTGGGGGTATTTTCACCATGTAAAAGACGTGTTACTACAAAATGACAATGAAAAGTCAATGGGCATTGTTTCCTTAGAAATACTGTAGTGGTCATAATGCAGATGTTGAACAAAAATGTTTGTTTACAGGTAATACAAAAAGGTTTTTACCATACAGATGGTAGGAATGCATTGTGGTTAAGATTTATTTGCACAACACGAGTTTGGCATTTCCTCATAAGACTTAACTTTTTTAATCCTGAATTTTAGCCATGGCATTATGGGTAGATTTTTGAATACTAATTCCCTCACATTTCCCTGAAAAGCCAGCCATACTATAACATGTGTGCAAAGCAGCTTGTCGTTAGGAAAATTACAACTGTGATTGCCTGCTAGTAAATTTTTGGAAGCTTTGAGATGATCAGGATTATTACTTCTTAATGGCAGACAAAATTTATTTTAGGTGGATGATGTTACCTGTCTGAAACTTTCCAATTTTGTAAGATCCCCAGGGAAACCTGCTCCTAGGAGCATGGAGGAATGATGAAGGTCCAGTGAATAGGTACCACAGTAGAAACAAAGAATGGGAAGTTTCCAGACATCTTGTGGGCCAAAGAATCAAAACAATCCATATAGGAAAGCAATCCATACAATCAATGTTCCCCCTGAAAAGAGGAGACATTCATACTTGACCTTGCCTGTGTCACAAGATATCTGAGATGAGAAGGTATATTCTCTGCTCCATGCTAGTATTCTGTAAGTACATTTTTGACCCGCAGTGGAGGAATAATTTCATTCATTCTGAAAAAAAAACATTGTAACTGCTGGAATGGAGTAGGCCATCTTGCTCTTGCGAAGAGTGTCCATATATGAATATAGGACAGAACAGCTTGTGCAATGTAAGTTCGTATCTCATCTTACTTCAGCCACTTTCTATAATGAAAATTGTATTGTATTGTGGATATACTCTGGCAGTCATGCCTCAGAAAAAGAGAACAAATTTATGTTTTTCAGTATACTCATGACTTAAGAAATTGAGACTTACACAGCGAATAGTTTTAAGTGAATTATTTACTAAATTTACTTGATCACTTTTTCTGGTCTTGGTACAGTCCTAAGCAGGACAATATTTCTTTTAAGTATTCATTTGAACCAATTCAGTGATTTATTTTCTATTCTGTTTTTGCTCTGTGGTTGAACACAGGATCCTTCTGCAAACAGGTGGTCTAACTAATTCACATCAGATTTATCACGTGTTTTCAGTTGTTCACAAATACCATCCAGACACAGATATGCACATTTTTATGTTCTTAATCATCTTTTCTAGAAAGAAACGAGTCATATAAATACATATACAAGTTATGCCATTATGTTTCAGAGACTGTTGGAAGAGCTATCATTTTATCATCAAGAATAAGATAAGGGAGTAGGAGACAGACAAGTTTAGGTAATACTACACCGTAAAAAAAAAAAGACCGTTTTTTTTTTTTCTTTCAGGGTTACTTGACTTTAGCAAGTAGAATAAATTGTCAAAACTTAGTGTATTGGACTGCCACAGACTACATTTAATTTCCTGATCCAAAATTCATGCAAATTCTGTGTATCTTTATAATTCTGTAGTACGGTATGCCCATAAATCCATCTTGGGCTCCAGAGTAGTCATTGAATCAATGATCTGTGAGAACTTAGAGAACTTGGATCTGCAGAGATAAACCATATCCTGAGTTGCATCAGCATGAAGGACTAAGCAGAGGACAAATAATTTAATTATTTCACTTTAATAAACAATTGTTAAGCTACAGCTTGAATTTTGTGTCCACTTTTGATTACACATTTGAAGAGAAAAAAATTGAAAGGTTATATAGAGGGCAGCATAGGGCCACCAAGATGATGAGGAGGTTGGAGAGCCTGTCACAAGAAGTGAGACTGAGGCAACTTGATTTGTTGAGAATAGAGAAGACAAGTCTTAAAGGGGATCTAATATTACTCTTTCTACACCTTGAAATTACATATAGAGAAGACTGTCTTTACAAGAATAAACATTTATAGGATGAGGGAACAATCAAAAGTTGTTTCAGAGGAAATCTTATCTTGATGATAAAAAAAACAACTCTTCACCATGAGAATGAGTGCATATTAGAATGAGTTTTCCAAAAAAGTGATAAAATCTCCCTCACTGGATAATTTCAGGACTCAGCTTGACAGAGGCCTGGGTAACTTCATTTAAATCTAGACCTTCACAGAATTGTAGAATGGCTTGGGTTAAAATGGACCCCAAAGACCATCTACTTCCAAGCCCCCTGCTGTGGACAGGGTTGCCAACCACTAAATCAGGCATCAGATCAGACTACCCAGGGCCCCATTCAACCTAGCCTTGAACACCTCCAGAGATATTCCAGCACCTCACTATTCTCAGGAAAAACTCTCCCCTTATGTCTTATCTAATTCTCCCCTCTTTTAGCTTAAAACCATTATTCCTTGTTCTGTCACTGTCTATCTGTGTAAAAGGTTGATTTTGCTCCTGCTTATAATTTCCCTTTAAGTAAGGGGAAGGCTGCTATCAGATTGCCCTGTGGCATTTTCTTCTCCCGTCTGAACAAGCCCAGCTCCCTCAGCCTGTCTTCATAGGTGAGGTCCACCAACCCTCTAATCATCTTCACGGTCCTGCTCTGGACCTGTTCCACATCTTTCCTGAACTAGGACCCCCAAATCTGGATGCAGTACTCCAGATGGGGCCTCACAAGGGTAAAATAGCAAGGGAAACAGCAGGTTTGACCAGATGATCTCCAGGGGTCCTTCCAACCTAAACTTTTCCATAATTCCATGGATTTTATAATGTTATGACTTAAATATGTAATATTCTGGCCAAACAAAATTACTGAGTCGATATAGTTATTGAAGTGTTATTGAAGTTGGATGGTGGTCTCAGGATATAACCTTGAAAAAAGAAAAAACAAGAAAATCTGCAATAAAACAAATATATTCAAGAATATATTTCAAAAGTTTGAAATAATTCAGTTCTTTTCTCTACACACATCACTTGGAAGAGGAGTCAAATCCCTGATGGAAATGCAGATTTTTTTTATCTCAATTACTCTACAGTATAGCTGTACAAACTGTTTAGATCACCATTTTAAATGCTTACATTATCTTCACCAGAAACAGAAGGCATTTTTCTTCTCTAGCCATTATCATCCAATGTAGGAGATGATGGTGGCAAAGTACATGTTCGCAGCAGTAAAAACCGTTACTGTCTTACTGTATTTTAATACCTGATGTACATACACTGTATACTTCCAAACACCACATGTCCAGTTCCATAAAACAAAGACGTGGAGAAAATTTATTGCTGGCACTTCCAAATCACTTTTTCCCTAGTAATATGAAATCTGCAATGGTTTCAGAATGTGATTACAAAACAATATACAGGTTTAACAAAGATTTAGAACTTGTAATATCAGATGTTTTATTGTATTAGGAAGGGCTTCAATCAGCTGAATTCATAGATTCATAAACTTTAAGGACAGGCATCAGAGCAGTGTGTTAGTCTGATCTCTAAGCAATTGAGTTTTGTCCACTTGAGCAGAGATCAGCAGAGAAATGGTTCTCCTGAACTGTAAAATAGATGAATATAACATGCTAGACTTCAACAAACTGTTTCATACTTAGTTTCTACCAGTGTATATATGAAGGAAATTTGTTAAGCGTAGGAGTGACGATGCTATAAAATTACACAGATGAGATCCACATCTGGTCTACAACAGTAAACAACTGAGGATTAGTTGCCAAATCCAATAAACACTAAAATTAACAGTATCAATTTTTTTTTCCTTAGTATGGACCACTCACTGGCAGAGAGTACTTCTTTGTGATAAAATGACATCTTGGAAATCCTAGCTATAGCATCAGTATTACCCTAGTCCCCTTCATAGAGTGTCAGAGAAGGGAATAGATCCTACAGAACTTGCTTGTGGTTTCAGTAGATTTACTTTTTTCAATCGCTTATCTAAAGAGGGTTTTCCTTTGAGTATTAAAAAAACAAAAATAAATAAAAATGAATGTTTGTATGAATCTGTTGCTAAATGTATTTCATCTAATGCAGCACTGTCTGATGGTAAATAAAACACTAAGATTCTTTAACAACTTTTGGTAATGCCTTTAGAATCATACAAAAGCTACATGAGTGACATATTCTTTTTCCTCTTTGATACTCACAAGTTATTTTTGTAATGTGTTTTTATATTCATGAGACTTTCAGATGTTTTGACAATTATGGAGAGAAAAATCACTTGGGGAAATCATTTTCTTGGAAGAAAATCCTACTGAGATATCCCAAGGCCTCTTATTACATTGTGTTGATCAGAATCACAAAGGCCTACTGGAGAACTGGAATCTGGATTGGAACCAAACTCTCACAGAGAGTAAAGTGCAAAAATGTCATTCACTTCCTAAAGGCAAGTTATAGGTTCAGCTATCAAAACAAAGGCTTTGGAGTTCTGCTTGAAAATATTCACACTTTGAACACACCTGCTTATTGTCATTTTGGCCAGCCAAATGACTTCTATGAACAGAATTCTTCAGACAAACCAACTTCAGAAAAAAACTTCAGAAAAAAAAAATACCACAGAGCCATGCAGGATGTCAGTTATTATTTTTTTTCAGAGAAGGCTGTCAACGGTTTATGGGCGTTTGGCCCGGTTCCGTGACGAAGGGGATGGGGGACCCACGGGCCCACTCCCCAGGAAAAGGGAAAAGGGGAAAAGGGTAAGGAGATGGCCCTGAGAGCAAAGAGCAGTGGCAACAATCTGAGGAGAAACAAACTAATTTAGTAAATAAGATATTGGAATGCAAAACAACACACTATAATACAATATAATTACAATTTAAGCTTATAAATCCAATACAGAGAGAGAGAATGTCCCAAAATCAAGGTAGGCCTTACTCTACTACCTATGATAAGACGGCTGGAGAGTGAGGTGCTGCCAGGACAAGAGACGGGCGGAAAAAGGGAACGAGGTCTCGTGATCTGCAAGCTTTTATCTTTTCCCTCTGGCCGGAAATGGTAACAGAGGAGCAAAGTACCATGGGGAATGTAGTAGTCCTTCTCTTCTGAGAACCAGGTACATTCACTACATGATGTTATGATGTGGAATACCAATAACCAAAAATCACAAAACCATGACAGTCAGCTCTGGCATTTCACTTATAGATTAACTTGTAAGAGGATTTCTCACTTTCTTCTCAGTGCAAACATGAGTAGCAACTAAAACAAGTTAAATGTTTGTTGTTTCAGACAAGATGACTCTGACTAAAAAGTCCTTTATTATCTGGCAGTTTACAAAGCTGTTGCAGTGGTACATTCAAGGAGCCTGTATTAGAAAGAAAATGCCCCTTTGAGACTTTCTTCTAGTTTAAAAACATTAGCCTCCCTCCAATTTCTCCAATGGCTGTTTAATGCACCTGGACTTATTAAGCAGTGCCAGGGACATAGTTTCACATCTGTTCTCATCCACTTATAAAACAGACATTTCCAAGCCACAGCACTGACAGAAAGCTGTGTTAGAACTGTGGATAGATGGCAATGGCCAAACCTCTCTACAGCCACAACATCCACAAAATGGCATTGCCACAAATGGATTTGCAGCAGTGCTGGAGAAGTCCTGCTGGGCAAAGACTCCAGCACGAGGCTACTATTCCCGGTATGTCTGGTCTGAATTTTGAATTCTTTGTTTCTTGTAATTAGTGGTGGGCTTTTGACTTAGAAATAGTTTTGTTTTTATAAAATGCCATGAGATACCACCTATGCTTAAGAAATTCATCTCCATTTTAAATATAGTGCACTGGTTGAAAAGTGTTACCCTATGACTGGTCAAAATAATTTCCAGTAGCATCTGATATAGTATAACAAGTTCCTGTTTAACTGTCACCAAAAATCATGTGTCTTGCTTAAAAAAAATCATGGTTAAAATATACAACAAAATGTTCATCTTAATTGGTCAAACTCTTCTATCAAAACATGCTTCCCTTTTAGTTTCAGATGAAGGCTGATTCTTAAGCAATCGAATAAAACTTGAAGCTGGGGCTTTACAATAGCACAAAATACAAAGATCTGTGATAATGCAACAAAGACTGGCAAGAGTGCAGTTAGAGGAGTTACTTTGTCCAAATGCTTAAATTACAGCCATTTGTAAGAACTTACTTGAATTTGAGCTTGCAGAGGAAAATCTGCTACATTTCCTTGAACTACTACAACTGCTTGTACCATAGAAGGGAATAAAATTTAAAGTATGTTTTCTCAGTTCTGGCCTCCATATCTTAGAGAACGGAATGCATTTTTAGTTAAAATAAAATGTATCATTTCCATATAGTGACTATATGATTTCTGGATGTATTTATAATTGTATTATAAATCATCTTATTTGATATGCTTACCTTTTCTGTCTTTTATCTGTCACCTGTAATGCTCATGAAGCATCTTGTAATTCAATACTTTGCATTTCATAGGCATGTAAAATTATTAAGTGAAGTCTAAATAGCACAGTTACAAGAAAACAACAACAACAAAAAGCAAACAAAGCAAAAAAGAACACCCTAAAAACATATGGACACTAGTGTATTAATAATGTTAGGTATAACTGGTATGGTAAAGCTCTTTACTGAATTCCTTTTACATTTCATCACAGCTCTCTAAGAAAGACTATTCCCTCTCATTCATGTTTTGGTATCTATACAGCATGCACCTCCTAGACACATCAGTCAAAATTTATCCTAACTGTAAAGCTTAATGAAGTCAGTGGAGTTTTACCCAGGATTCATTTTTTCCATTCAAATTAATTATTTAGAATTTTATTCCAGGATGCTACAGTTATATGAGATAGTATTTTGAACAAAAGTATTTAGCTGATAATGAAAGGTATTTCCATAAGCTTAAACTAAATGGAAATAATCAGTCTGCCCATTTTACTAATAGATTATGTTTCAGGATCTCTTTCAGTTTGAGAAAGCATTTTATTAGTACATGTCTTTCTTATACTAAATATAATTTTACATGCAAATAAACTTTGAGGATGAGTAAGTAGTTTTCAATTATGCTGCCTTAGACAATCTTCTTATAGACATTTATGGCTAAAAATTCAGAATAAAATACCTCCATACTTCTGTTTCTTTTAGACAGCAACTTTATTTTACTTTCACTGGCTCCTGTGAAGCTGAACTCATTTTTATTGTTTATCACACAAATAAATGAAATAATAATGAATAGTAAATAGTAATGCTTTTTCTGTCTATTAAAAATCTCTACTTATTGTTCCCAAAGACATAAGGTGTTTTTGGACACAAAGCTTAGGTAGCTTGGCCTGGTCAGGTACAGAGTAAGGGCTGAAGACATTTTTTACAAAGTCTAATTTCAGCACTCACTTCAGATAGGTAAGGTAGCACAGTTATTGTGATACTGGTAACTTCAAATTCCTTTACAGCACATTGAAAATAGTGTCATTTAATGTTTTCTCAGCATAGGCTCCATTCTGAAGTAGACACTTTCCAGACATTCAAGAAGAAATGAAGCCAAGTTCCAGAGGAGGATAAACAAGAAGGAATTACACGTGTATTGACTACCTTCATTAAAGGAAGCACTGCACCTGTCAGTTTTGAAGAGGAATGTGGATGTTTGTTACTGGCCTTGCAAGCCAATAGGAACAGAAGAGCTGTAAGAAGATGGCATCCTTGTGAAACACAATAACTATGCATCTTCTGGGGTAACTCAATGGAAGCTGTAAAACCTTGGGGTATATTCAGCCTCAAGAAGCGCTCCAAAAAACGTTGACACTGATACCATTCATACATTATCACAACACAGGGAAAACATCTAAGACATTATGCCCCCCTACGCAGCTAGAAAAAGAAGTAATTACGAGAGAAACGTTCAAGAATGCCTCCCCAGAAGAGCACTCTTCACAAGTTTTTTCTTTTTCTTTGCCCTCACTGCCAATGAAGTGCTTTCCCTCAAACTTATGTTCTTTCACTTTTCATTACACCATTGGTTGTCTTCAAAGAAGTGAAATCAATCCTGTGTGAATATCTGTGTATCCATCTTTGAACCTGCTTTACAGCCATAACAGCAGGTCACCACTGAACTAGGCCAAGACCTACCAGTTCAAGATGAAAAAGAGTCACTGAAGACTACAATAAATTCTCCTTATTCCATGTACTTTGTGTGGAGGTAGAGGAAGTCTATGACCAAAAACTCAGTTTTGCTTTTTAGCAGCCACAAGCAGTGTGCCTCATTGGCAGGCTGGCAAAGGGTTCACCCTTACATCAGTGGAAAAGCAGGGAGAAACTGTGGTTCTCAGAACTGAAATTTTCTTTCCCACCTGTACCCAGGCAGTTCAGCTTTGTGCCACCCAAAGGCCTATGACAAAGCCACTTTTAGCTGTGCAATTAGCTGTGCTGGCAGCAAGCTCACCTAAAAGCCTTTGCTCATGTTTTATAGAGCTACCCTGCACACAGACACAACAGCAAAAAAAAAAAAATCTGTCTTGGCTGTGTACACTGATACCCTGAGACTTCTGCAGGAAGCAGTGATTTTCCATCACAGGTAGCCTAAGACAGAATCTCCTCTTTATTGCTGCACTGTTATTTGGTGAGTTTATGATTCCTTTACACTGTGCATTACTTTCAGCAGTAATTAGAGCCCTTGTTATCCCTTCTTTTGCCCCTTCAAAAAATTGTCTACTCCCAAATTTAATAAAAAGCCTGTTCTGTAAAATAGAGCTGAATGAATATTAAATGCTTATTCTTGGAAAATATGTTTACTCATTAAATGTGACAGCCACTGCTTATGTGGTAAATGCTGTCAGTGCCAAGAACCCTTTGGCAGATTCTGCCAGCTACAGGTCCATTATTTTAATTGCCTTTAACCTATAATCAATATTTTCTGCTTTCAGTACAACTACATGCATAGCTAAACGATGCAAAGAGGTGGTTTATAGTCTATTGCACCTTATATTCTGATTTAATATGTAGGAGATGCAGCAAAATGCATCATTACAATTATTCCAGCTTCTTCGGCAACCATTCAAAGCAGAAAGCAAAGCATCTGTCTCTTTTACAACAACAAAATTGATGCCCATTTCTAGACTAAATACAGTTGCATCAGTGTAAACTTAGAATGATTAATTAGTAGTTAGTGGAAGTTAGCTTTAAGTCAGTGTAAATGAGAAAGGAATTCTACTCACAGAACTGGGCCATTTTCATTAGAAGTTTTAAAACTGCTTATGAATGTAGCAGCCATTCCAGAGAGGTCAGTGGAAATTGTAGCACCTGTAAAGGTCATCTTTGCTCTGGGTGTTGGCTTTTAGATGCTGTGTCTTGGAACTGGGCAAAACGAAAAAGTGAGGAGCGCCGCACTTACTGAAAACTGCAAAACTTGCTGGAATCATTCTGGGTGCATCAAAGAAGCTATAACTTCATTTAGATAATTTTGCGTTTCCAGAGGTTTTATGTTTCATTCTAAAAGCAAAAGGACTCAGCATGTATGTGGGAAATATGTGGATAGCTTTGGTTTAAAACAAATATTTGTGCAAGTGATATTTGGAAGGTATAACTCTAAATTATAAACAACCTTCTTGTTATTAGCTGAACATAACTTTCTTCACCTTCTGTAGGAATTTTGTCTAAACATGACATTTACACCAGGCTCACACATCTCCTAAATCATGATCTGTGAATACCATTTCAAAAACTGTTGCTACTAAAAGGAAATAATTCTTGGTAAATTCCCAGCTTTATCACAGTCAGAACAAATAATCCAACTGACTTCAACTGGGGAAGAATTTCATTCTTAGATTTTAAACTTTGTTAGGATGAACTGCCTGAGGAGAGTATGTTTACACCTGCTTCATAAATAGAACAAAGTGAAAGCAAAAGAAAATACATTTCTCATTGTTTCTAATTGCATCCAAAAAAAAATGAGCATGGCTAATTTAAGTAGATAGTATAAAAATATTTAGAAGGAATGAGGAGAAACAGATGGATGTGAGCCAAACAAAAGATAGAGACACAGACATGGGAAAGATCATTTTATGTCTAATCTGTCTCTGTTAAAAAGGAGTCACTATCACTGGATTGCCTTCCACTTTCTCAAGAATAAGCATAATCTTTTTTTGTGTGCACATCATGCATTTGCAAGCAGTCTCCGTCCACCACCTCCTGCTCCCTCTTCTGCAGTGCCGATCTTTGCAACTGACGCAATGTTGCTGCCAGCCAGCTGGCAAAGCTCACTTTTACACAGGACCACAGCCTCTCAAGGGTCCACAAGTCCATCTCTAAACTGTAGCTGCACTACTGAGCCAACTCAATAATTTATGCTTATTAATAATGCATCTCAGTGAATCATTACTCCTTTAAATTTTAAAACAATTGTTTTAGCATTTTTAATGATTACATGGCATCAATGAATGACTCATTTATTTCAGCTACAGACTTAGTGGATTACGGTAACAAAGATACTGGCTCTCAGTGGACAAAAACAACAAGGTTCCAAGAGGAGGTCAGACTGGCAATTAGTTAGGAGAAAAGAGGGTGAAGCAGGTGTACATAGAACCATTGTAAAAGCTGAAATTTGAAAAACATAAAGAGATAATTCCTCCTGTTGATACCTTCTCTCTACTCAAAATCTATGCAGCACCCTGAGCTATGAAGAACTATCTATTTGTGAGGCAAAGATACTATACTAGATCTTTGGATACGTTGTAGCATTGTGCCAAAGGTAACGATCATAATATATTGGGTCAGCAGCTCACTGAACTCACTGAACCACATCACTTTTGAACTCTCCTTACAAGCACAACGTATATTACAGAGCCATTGTTTCTATTGGAACACATCATAAAACGTTTTGGGTCTTATACACTGGAACTAATAAATTAACCATACAACAACTCTGAACTCTTAGCTGCTATGCCATGGCTAATACAGGCAGCTGCTTCTTCCGATATAATATTGATGCTTTTAAATATTGTACATTGGTGACAGTTTTGGAGTCTAGTAAAAATTAGTCTTTCTCACAAGCATAGTGTGCAACAACAAAAGAATGCCTTGTGCAGAATAGCGGCACGAACAAAAAATTTAACAAGTAGCAAACTCACATTCTTACAGTAGGTTAATTTTCCAGAGAGACACTCTGAAATTAGTATATACATCCCAAAAGTATTATCTCAGCACCTTCAGACAAAGACAGACCAAGATAAAATTGCATCTTGATTTCGATATTATTTACATGTCAGGAAATTGAAGTCAATTTTCCAGAAGTAAGAGAGTTAAGTGAAAATATCTTGGCTATTCATGGCTGTATATAGACAAAGCATCAAGGGCAACTTGTGCAAATACTTTAGGAAACATGTAGGCCTAGTGTAAATGCTTTTAGTATCTGAACAGGCTGGATCACTGGAGTACTGGGCTGAGGCCAATGGGATGATGTTCAACAAGACCAAGTGCTGAGTCCTGCACTTTGGCCACAACAATCCTGGGCAATGCCACAGGCTTGGAGCAGAGTGCCTGGAAGACTGTGTGGAAGAAATGGACCTGGAGGAATTGGTCAATGCTCAGCTAAACATGAGCCAGCAGTGTGCCCAGGTGGCCAAGAAAGTCATTGGCATCCTGGCTTGTATCAGAAATAGTGTTGCCAGCGCTGGTGAGGCTGCACATCGAGTACTGTGTTCAGTTTTGGGCCCCTCACTACGAGAAAGACATCGACACCCTGGAGGTCCAGAGAAGGGCAATGAAGCTGTGAGGGGTCTGGAGCACAAGTCTTACAGGGAGCAGCTGAGGGAGCTGGGATTGTCCAGTCTGAAGAAGAGGAGGCTCAGGAGTGACCTTATAGCTCTCTACAACTACCTGAAAGGAAAGTGTGGCAAGATGGGGGTTGGCCTCTTCTCCCATGTAACTAGTAATAAAACTAGAGGGGATGGCCTCAAGCTGTGCCAGAGGAGATTTAGGTTGGATATTTGGAAAAATTTCTTCTCCAAAAGAGTGGTCAGACACTGGAACAGGCTGCCCAGGGAGGGGGTTGAGTCACCTTCCCTGGAGGTGTTCAGTAAATGTTTAGATATTGTATTAAGGGACATGGTTTAGTGGTGAAATATTGGTGGTAGGTGGACAATTGAACTGGATCATCCTGCAGGTCTTTTCCAACTTTGGTGATTCTGTGATTCTATGAAAAGAAAGGACTGCACTCTCTGAGTTTCTAAAGCTTCCCAAAAGCCTCCCTGTAATGACTTCTGCTACATTTTTCTTCAAGTCCAGCATATCACAATCTCTCTATCCTACTTCCTCAATCCAAACTTGGCCTACAGTCCATGTATACAGGATTAGCATCTAGCCCAGTATCCAGTCAATAACTAAATCATAAAAAATGTATTTCCCTAACTATTGCAAGACCTAGCTCAAAAGGAATATAACAGAGCACTAATCTTCATCCTGATAAACCTCACATGCACTGGGACACACAAAAGTGACAGAGCAGTTTTCATGTTGTTGTGCTTCTCCCACCATACTCAGTTGAGATACACATCTCCCAAGTTTTATAATTTGTTCAATTTTTACATCAAATATTATGCATTTCCCTACATTTTGGAAAGAAGAAGAAACAAATTTGAAATAACTGGGCAGAGTGGTTTGTTGTTACATGTAGTTTTATTTTCCCTTTCATGTGATACCATTTTTTAACTTTTTTTTAAATGTTGTATTGGAAAGCGTTGCTTAGAATTCTCAAGTTAACTGACGAAACCTCAGAATCTTACAGTAAGCCTATGCATTCTACATGCAAAAAAGAATAAAGCCTATTCAAAGTCTCATTCACCTATCAAAATTATTTTGAAAGATAAACATTTTTAGTCCAGTTCAAGCAATTTGTATTATAATTACCTGAGTAGATTACTCTGAATGTGTGGTCCAGCTCCTCTGTGCTGCTTTTGTAGCACTTAAAGAGACTAATTGTGGGTCAGACAGTAAGTCTGTGGGGAGATAAGGGTTCTGAAATGCAGCTGGCCAGACAATGTGAGTTCCACGGCATCTCCCTGTGGAGCTTACAATGGTAGCTTGTAGAGCCATAGATTCCACTGTACATTCATTCACTTGGATGTAAATGCAAATGTTATTCGAAACAGAGATTTTGATACATATTTGTGTATATAATTGGATATATAAATGGATATATAGCCAGGGAGTTTTTTGTTATCTGTCAGGAATAATGACAATTGTTTTACTCTGTACGTGGATCTCACTGGAATAAGAGGTTTTAAGTCAGATTAGTGACTGAACAGATATCATAAACCACAAAACTCCAAGACTGCTAATTACTAAATCACTGTAGATCTTGGATTTCAAATTAAATTACAGTTATCTGTGTTATCTGATCTTCCTATGCTGATAGATTTTACATGGCTGACTGTAAGTATGTTTGTTTGTTGGTTGGTTTTTTCCATAGGAATTGCTATAAATTGCTATAGCTTATTCTGTATTTTTAAGCTGCAAAGATGTCATCAATTATATCTCAGTGAGTACTGGATGAACAAAACATGCCTACTTGGTAAGTACTGTTAAGAGTTTAAAATTTAATAAAATTTCATTTGCTCAGTAAAGAAGGGAGCAGGTGGACAAAAAGGATTTTGTCTGAATTACAAAAGAGACAGTATTTAAGACACTTTAGAAACTCTGTAGAAAGAAAATCTCCATTAGATTGGAAAACTTCTTTCCTTTGTGTTAGTAAATAATCTAGCACGGTTTCAGAAAACAAACATCTGAACCACAAGCTGGCTGGAGACCTCTTGTTCTAGATTGACTGAGAATCAGTTTCTGATGTCAGGTTTTGGTCTCTGCTAGACATATGTCTATACCTCTGACAGTTATTTGCAGACAGAGGTTTTTCAGAGGCAGCAAGCAAAGTCAGAAACTCTGTCCCCATGTGTATTACAATTATGTACATTTGGAAGCATCAAACTTGCAGAATCACCAGCACATGTTTAATGAAGATAAAAGAAGGAAGAAGAAATATAGTATTGCATGAGGCTTTAATTAATGATAATCAAACCCTTGTAGGGGAAAAAGTGAATTCCTAATGGTTGCATGAAATTGGTTCGGCCCACAGATGTGTACAGCCATTGCAGTGGGCAGCAACTCAGGCCACCTCACCTACAGCATTTTGTCCTCTCCCACTGCCCCTGTGGATTAATCCTATTTTTTATGTTGTCTATCTCTTCTAAAAACAGCCTTCACGTAGTCCAGTATCTATCCAAAGCCATCACATGACTCTGAATAAAACAAATGCAGTGACTTGATTACAATCGTTTTATTATTCTCATTTGGATTTTGGAAGCTTTGAACACATCAGAAATGTAACTTGCTGCCTAAGTGGAGTGAAGCATGGCAGTGCTTTCTCTTTCTTTAAAGTCCAAATATTCTTCATTTTAGTTTGAAAGTGAACACTGTAACCAATGCGTAAGGCTGGGAATCCTTCCATAATCATGCTAGAATCTTTTCAGTTTCCTCCTTCTGGTTGTCCTGATTCACTTTAGGACATCGGACCTGAATTCACCAGCTTTTGTGTTCTTTAGGTAAAACCAATAGGATTCAACCAAGCAGTGCATTCATATTCCTTAGCAGAATTTTGAATGTTATGGTATCTGAAACATCTGTTTTTCATATTCATTCACTCAGGCTTTTTATGGGCCCTAAAGAATCTATTTACATTACAACAGCTCCTGTAATAAGTATCCAGCTCAAAAGACCAAATGTCTCATGTCTGTTTCTTGCATATAGAATATCACTGCAATATGGAGTTTCTGAAAGATGTCCATTAATTAACACAAAATTACAATGCAGCACCTATATAATAGATGATGAATTCCACACAAATTCATTTTGATTACGGTTATTATGCAGAATACTAAGTGAGGTTGCAAAGATAAGACCTTTTAAGTGTCAGCAGATGTATTTGATCAGTGTTTATCCGTTTTGGTGTAATTTAATGAGAGATCATGTGTTAATATGCAGCTGGAGTAAACCACCATTCAGACTCAACAAGCCTGAGAAGAGTTTCTAGATTTCATTGCATCTACCAGAGTTGTATTTACTGATGTAATTTCAGACTAAATTTAAAGAAGCAAAACACCAAACCTAGAATATGGGCAAAGTGATTATAGACTTTTAAACTTTACACAGGCTGGATCTGTTCTTATTGAATTCCAACTGAAATCCTTTATTTAGTTTGTTATTACCCAAAGCTATCTTCCTCAGTTTGCATGTTCATGCTTTCCATCAGTATGTTTAGAAAATATATTTTTCCCCTGTGAGTCCCAAACTTGTCATTCTTAAAAACCTTCCTTCCTTCTCCTCCATAAAGACAAAAAAGTTTAAAAGTTGCCAAAATCAGCCAGTCCTTTATTATCTCAATTCAAGAAAGGCTGATGTTATTACCACAGAATCATAGTATCATTTGCATGGTAAGAGACCTTCAAGATCATCAAGTCCAACCATCAGTCTGACCTACTGAGTCCCACTGCTAAATCATATCCATTAGTGCCTCATCTACAACTCTGTTAAATATCTCCAGGGACAAGGACTTTTTTTTCAGGGATGAGACATTTCTTCTTTCTTCCTCATCCCTCCAGGGATGAGACCTTTCTTCACTGTAAGGGTGATGGAGCACTGGAACAGGCTGCCCAGAGGTTGTGGAGCCTCCTTCTCCTTGAATCTGGAGATTCGAGACCCACCTGGACACCAAGCTGTGCAACCTGGTCTAGGGGGCCTGCTTTGCAGGGGAGTTGGACACAATGATCTCTAGAGGTCCCTTCCAGACCCTACAATTCTGTGATTCTGTGATTCTGTGATTCTGTGACTCCAACACTTCTCTGGGCAGCCCCTTCCAATGCTTAACCACCTACTTCATGATGAATTACCAAATCTAAACCTCCTCTGGTGCAACCTGAGAACACTGATAGAATCATAGAATCATAGACCATTCACAGAATTATACAGTCATACCTGTTGATAATATTAAACAAATACACAGGTAGGCTCCAAAAAATCCAGTTACTGCCTACAATAAAAAAAATAATATAAACAAGCTGATTGAGAGAACAAAACAGTTTACATTATCAGCTCAGTATTCATAAATCCATGAGACCTCTCAACAATTTACCAAAGGTCATCAGAATCTGAAAAGGTCACTGCTCACTGTAAACTAGCTAAAGATATACCAATCTACGAAAAAAGAGCATGAGAGAAATACCAGGAAATTAGAGACCAGTTAGACTGACCTCAACCTCTGGAAAAATTATGGAGAGAATTGTACCAGGTGCTATTGAAAGGCACTTAAAGAACAAAGATATTATCAGGCTTAGTCAACATGGGTTTATCAAGGGGAAGTCCTGCCTTAGTGATTTGATCTCCTTCTACAATAAGATCACCTGTTTGGTGCATGAAAGGAAGGCAGTGGACATAATACTTCTGGATCTCAGTAAGGCCTTTGATACTGACCCTCATGGCACCCTTCTGGAAAAATTGCCCTACTGAGAGATAAACAGATTCACATTTTTCTGGGTGATGAACTGGCATGATGGTAGAGCTCAAAGTGTTGTAGTAAATGGATCTACATCTGTCTGGCAGATGGTCTCTGGTGATGCTCCCCAGGGCTCAATTCTAGGACCACTCACGTTCAACATTTATATAAATGTCCTGGATGCAGTCCTGGAGTGAAACTTCAGCTAAGTTTGGAGATGATACTACACTGGGAGGTGCTGTTCATTCTGTGGAGAGGATTCTAGATAGATTGGAGCACCAGGCCACCAGCAAGATAATGAAATTCAACAAAAAAAAATACTAGGTTCTGCACCTGGGACAGAATGATGACAGACACAGGACAGACTCAGAGAAGAGTGGCCGGAGGGATCTGAGAGTGTTGGTCAATAGTGGACTCAGCATCAGCCAGCAGTGTGCCTTGGTAGCCAAGAAGGTAAACTGAATTTTAGGATTTTGGAGTTCATGAAATTGTCTGGAGGAGGGCAACAAAGGTGGTAGTACTAGGGCTGCAAGGCATGTCCTGTGAGGATTGGGTGAGGACACTCAGGTTGTCCAATCTGGAGAAGAGGAGGCTGAGAGACAACCTCATTGCTCTTTGCAGCATCCTAAGGAGGGGAAGCACAGAGGGAGTGTTAGGCTCTTCTCCCTGGGAATCAGTAGCAGGACAGGCATGGCACAAAGCCAAGCCAGAAGATGTTCAGACTGGACATTCAGGAAGACTTAATTACCACGAGAGTGGTCAAACACTGTAACAGGCTTCCCAGGGAGTTGCTTGATACCCCATGCCTGTCAGTGTTCAAGAGACGTTTGGACAATGCCCTTAATAATATGCTTTATCTTTTGATTATCCTGCAAGTGGACAGAGAAGGACATTGCTGGTGAAAATGCATCACTAGTGGTGGTGACTATGTTGAAAAACAGTGTTTTGCAGCTGAGATTTTGGAGAAGGAAAGGGTTTGGGATTGGCCAGGATCTTCTCCAGGCTATTTCAGATCCTTATTAGAACAAAATAAGAGTTGAATCTGTGAGGAGACAATTTTTCTTCTAGATTGGGAATCTAGACAGGTAGACAAATCCCATACAGTATTTTAATTATTTTCTCCAAAGGCTAGTTCTGGGAACAGACCTTATCAACAAAGCTTAATCCACCGCTATAGCATCTTGAACTGCACTTTAATATACTGGGACAGTGAACACCAAACTGCATTTCTCCTTACATTGGAAATGACAACAGGAAGTCATAGCTATATATACAGAGGTTTCTCTGGAACTGATAGTCAAAAGACTGAGAGTATCTATACAGGATAATCTTAGACTGTAGATTTTCAACCCTGGAGTAGGAAGACTACTTCTAGAGAGTCAGTGAACTTACTAACTTACTAACCCTCTTGTTATTCAGTAATCCACATTTTTCTACATAAAAATCCTGTATCTTCACTGGAAAATATGTCTATAAAAAAAGAAAAAAGATAAAGATAATAAATATTTTAGATGATTGATATGAAATATTCTCTGGCCACACAAAAATGTGGATCTCAAAATTCAGATCAAATTAAGCAGAAAAAAGAAGGAATGCAAAATCAGCAAGCTAAGGTTTCAGAGATATGTCTGAAGAGTAGAAAGAAGGGACTTACAGAACCACAACCAGAAAGAAAAGGATAGTAAATATTACAGAGAAGGCTAGAGATGAGTTTTAAGCTTCAATCTTTACCAGAAAGGTTAACTGTGATTAGAATTAATAATAATAATAATAGTAATTTTAATGAAGGGACAGACATTCAAACTAGAAAATGAAAAGGACGAGCTAAATAGACAAGATTACTTTTGGTTGCTCCGAAAGTAATGCTTCATATTTGTTTCCATAGAAAATACAACAGGTGCAAAGAGTACAATAGCACTATTTTACAGAACAAATTCTCAGTTTTTCTACATAGTCACCGCCACTAGCTATGCATTTTCACCAGCAATGAATAAGAGCCTGCATGCTGTACTCATGAACATCTGCACCAGCAGAGGTGACCCACTGTTTCATAGCTTCTGTAACGGTGTCCTTGCTGAAACACACCACCCACCACCTCAGTTTGCTCACATCCACTGTTTTGTCTACATAAAAGTTCAGCAAGCATCGATGAATGTCAATGGATGCAATTCCTTCCTCAGAGTGGAATTCAATTACACTTTGCTTCATACTCACTTCCATTTTAGATGCCATTTTGTCAGACTGACCCTCTGCTGCCATCTGTAACATACTAATAAAATTTAACAGAACATTCATGGGAAGGTGCAGCCTTTACTGCCATACTGCCAACATCTGCCTCTGACATTATGGGTCAACATAATAAAATAGGAAGTCTTATTTTCGGAACAGCCCTTGTAGATGTGTTCAAGTAAGCAACATCTAAAGAAAACCATTTTAGAATTAGCTAAAGCAATTTCTGAACCATAATCAGTTGTATGTGAAAAGACATGGAAGACCAGGAAGTTTCCAGAGGATGAATGTAGAATCTATCTTTTAAAAAAGAAAAGGAAGACTTGGGGAATTATAGATCAGTCAACTTAACTTTGTTCCACTAAAATATTTCTTAACAAATATTTAAATCAGATATGTAGAAGATAATACAGCTATATGGAAAGTTAACATGGCTTTGTGATATCAAACTGATCTGAATTCCTTCTTTGACAGGATAAATTGTCTAATGTATAGGGGGAATCGGTTAATGTTTAAGCAGGGCTTTTGGTACTCAATACTCATATAATAATTTTCTAATCAAGATGAAAAATTTTGTTTTAGGAGTTATTACCATTAATGGGAACACAACTGCTTGGAGGATTACTCACAAAAGTACTACTGGTCTTTGACTATCAAATTAGGAGCATCTCAAAGTAAAACTCTCCAGGAATTTATCCAGAACTCAACTTTTACCTAGGACCCAAGGGCCCTATTTTCAGCAGTAATTTGGAGGTAGAACTGGGAAATATGCTTGAAAATACACAAGTAGCATTAAAAATGGGAAAGACTGGAAAAACATTCTAAGAATAACAGAGAATCTCGTTGAATTGGAGAGTATAAAAGTGATGGAACTGCATACACTGAGATACTTGCTGAAACAGAGATGAAACAAAATGGACAGTGTATTCACCTATTCAAGCAGGAGTGCTGCAGGAAATGATCTGACTGAGAGGGGAATCTTGTCAATGCTTATAAATATTTAGGGGTGGGAGTCAAGTGGACAGGGACAGGGTTTTTTCAGTGGTGTCCAGTGACAGAACAAGGGGCAACAGGCACAAACTTAAACGCAGGAAGTTCTGTCCAAACACAAGGAAAAAGTTCTGTACTTTGACGATTAAAGAGTACTGGAACAAACTGCCTAGAGTGGCTGCAGAGTCCTTCTCTGGAGATATTCAAAATTAGCCTAGGTGTTTTCCTGTAGGGAACCTGCTTCAGCAGGGGTGTTGGACTAGATCATCTCCAGAGGTCCCTTCCAGCTTCTACCGTTCCGTGATTCTGTGATGTCATCATTTCAGTCTTTCTGGGAGAAAGAAAAAAAGAAAAAGGAGTCCTTAAGGGTTAGCTGATCCTTCGTGAGTTAGCATGTATTAAGTATTTGAAAAGCATCCACATGCACATGTTTTTTGAATATTCTTTGACATAACTAGTCTCTACTGGGGTTTTTAGGAAGAGTGAGATAAATGTGTTGTCTCAATTAAGCAATCTCCTGTTTCAAGTGACCTAAGGGTTTTCCAAATTACTGAGAATGATTTTCCTTTATTGTTATTAATAGATGAAGATCCATTGCAGCTGTTTTTCCCCTCAGTTTATTCTCATTCATTAGACAAGTTTCACTCTAAACATTTCATAATTCATCAAAGGTGAATTTGTATCTGTATCTGTATTTCATTCTGTGAGAGAGAAAACAAATTACAGTTCATGTGTCTAACCCCAATTAAACTAATCAGGATAACCTTCAAGAGAAGGAAGGTGGTGTCATTCTAGTCTGAGAACCAATTTCCCCAAACTGTTTTCCATGCGAAATGCCAATATCTGTCAGACATTTATTGCTACCAGGACTCATACACACTTGGAACAGTCTAGTAAAAAGATAAGAAATACTATATAGTTCTGTAGCTTTTACTAATAAAGGCCATTGTGCTGCATATCATATTGATGCTACGTGCGGTATTTGGCCAGAACCAGGTTTAGGTTCTCTGCGTGCAAGGGTAATACGAAAAGGGTCGCCAGAGTTCGGTAACATCTCCCCTGGTGCTTTCTACCAGAGGCTCCAAGTGGGGCCATTCTCCCTGGGTGTGGTGTAGGGCACAGTTTTTACATCTTTTCCTTTATGGACTGGCCCCAGGGCTACTGCTTGAACTATCTGCCATTTAATTTGTTCAAAGGCTTGTTGTTGCTCAGAACACCATGTGAAATCATTTCTCTTCCAAGTCACTTGATAGAAAGGGTTATGGGCATTTGACATCATGTGCATCTTGGAATAACAGCCCATTTTCCACATCAATATAACATATCACCTCCAGCACAGCTAATTCCCTCAGGTACTGAATACCTTTTTCAGGGTGCTCCACTTGCCTGTGTAACATACCTGATCTTCCTTGAAGGGATATCTTTATTTCACATCCTACAAGAGTCACCTTCATAGGGTGAAGGCTTGTGTTCCATTTCCAGCTGCTTTGTCAGTGCCTCCTCCTGCAGAAAACAATCCCAACTGCCTGAATTTGCTGTCCCCATTATCACAGCGTCAGAGCAGCCAGATGTCCATGTGCTCACCTGGATGACAGCTGAAGCCTTTTCTCAAATCTTGCAGCTCACTCATGTAGTTAGGAGTCAGACTGTTATTGCCTCCTTTGTGAGTTCTGCCTCTTCCTCCTCCCATTCTTGTGATGGCCCTGCCTAATCCTCATCTTCTTTTTTCATTCTCATCTTAGTAGGACTTTCCTTTCTTACTAAACAAGATGACATTTGCAGCATTTTTTTATCATCTTCATCATATGCGGCTGACTATACTGCTAGTTCTGTGATTGAATGGCAAGGCCTGCCAATGGAACTGAGGAGCAGAAGGGCCTGTCATGGGAGCAACCACAGAACCTGTTGCAGGGACTGGATCAGCTGTGGGGCCTGTTGCATTGTCATCAGATCCAGAGACCTCTTTCCCTTTAGGGTGCTGAATAGTGTTGAATAGGGATAGGTAGGCATGGTCCAGACCCCAGCACACTGCAGTAATTTGTGTCTCCCTAGAATTATCAGGGTTATAACACACTTTTTCCAAATATTTTACTAGTTTTTCAGAATCTGCAGTTATTCAAGGGCAAAGATCCAAAAAAATGGTGGTGCCCACAACTCTAGATACCTGTCCTGTGTGTTTTAACAAACACTGGTCAGATCTGCTGTTATCACAACTGTTTGAGCCCCGCACTGTACACCAGAAAGGACAGTTGTGGTTTAACCTACCAGGGAACTCAGCACCACACAGCTGTTCATCCATTCCCCTCCTCCTCCAGTGGGATGAGAGAAAGAATTGGAAACAAACTAGAACTAATGGCTGGAGACAAAAACTGTTTACTAAAACAGAAAATGAAATGAGAAAAGAATGAAAAAAGAAAGTAGCAATGCTAACTCACTGACCAATGCCTAACTAACCCCTGAGCACTGGCCAGTCCCCAGGCCAATTCCCCTCAGCTTTACAACCTTCCACATGCTGTCATGTGGCATGGAATAACCCCCTGGCCAATTCAGGCTGGCTGCCCTGGCTCCGCACCCAACCCCTGCTGCCGTGCCATAAAGGCAGAGGCTATTCCCCATCAAGTGGCCCAGCCCAACCCTGAGCATTATCCCATCACTCAGCAACAACCAGACATCAGCGTGCTATTAACACAGTCTCTGCTGAAACCAGTTGTTGTTTTTGTTCCCCTATCTGATGCTATGAGCTATTATCACAATTATAAATAGAACAGCTTGAATGAATGCTAAATCACTTCTTTGGCCTCTGTTGCACTGTGAATTGGCAATTACAGACACTGAATGTTTCCAGTGAAAGCATAACAAAGGAGCAGAAAAAAGTGTCTCCTTTTGCTCAGATGGAATATAATGTCATAGAGTGGGAAGGAAACAGTGACGGACTGAGAGAGATGCTGATGTAAAAGCTATGATGGATTTTAAATATGTGTAAAAGTTTATTTATGTCTCCTTTAAGTTTCACTGGAAGCTATAGATCGGAAAAATTGCAATTATGAAGATTTTCTTAGTCCTAACAGTAGTAAACTATCTGGTTATTGCTTGCAGCTGAAAAATTGAACGGGGACAAAAAACAGTCTAGGTATGGAATTCTGTAAATACATTTACTTATTAATTCCCAGTTAGATCTGATGTTATACCACCTGTTGCAGGATGCACAGTTCCTAAAAGTCTCTGTAGTGCCCTCTCCATTCTTCTCTTTACCCTCTCCCCTTCACAACACCACCCCACAAAATAAATACATACATACATACATACATAACGGAAATCTCACTACTTGAAGTCTTTTCCAAGACCCCAGGATATCACTGGGATATTTACCAAATATTTATACACATTTTCATCAAAGGTAGTATGTTTCCAATGAAGTTTTCCAGTAGTTACCCTTCAACCTGTAGCCACCATCCAGCATAACACGAAATAGGATTCTTGCTTTGCTGGAGAATTGATATTTCCTGCTAACGATTATTGCACATGCTCCTGTTTTGACAGAACAAAATCACCTGTTTCTGACAAGTAAACTGAAACATCAATGTACAATTTCCTATGCTATGTTCTTGCCTGCACACAATTCGTAATAGCTACAACCTGATGAAGAAACAAGGAGGATCAGTAGAAACTGCCAGCAGAGTCCTACAGCTGTTCTTGTCTGATTACACTACTTTGGCACAACCCCATTATTAAAGATTTTTAACTGACAGTGATGGGCAGGCCACTGTGCAGAACAGGATGTTCTCAAATAGCCAGTTTGAGCAGAACATGACCAGCTTACAGTTCACATGGTTCTCAAGAGCTGTGGGAGTCGGCCTGCGCCAAGTATTTATTTTGGATGCCACTGTATTTCAAGGCATGCAATAATAGCTTTTCTAGCAGAAATACAGTACATCCCTAATGAATCCCACAGTGCTGATCTCACAATAAGAGGGCATAGCGCTCAATTATCTGATCACCGTAACACAAGTACAGTAGTTAATTCTGAGGAAAAGAAAGAAAAAACAGACAGGAACGTTCCATTTTCTTAACTCTATTGCAAGGTAGCATGTTTGAATAATAGCTCTAATTAAATTAAGTGAGTTTAATTAAGACTGGTTGGATTCAGAGAAGACAAAGCACTGTTCAAGGCTTTTAAAATGCTCTTTTACTTTCTTTACACTTTCTGAAGAGTGTGTTCAGCTGTATGACATTCTGAAGTCATCTGTTACATGACAGTGTTAATCTAATAAGCTTCAGTATTTTTCAACAGATAATCATAGAATCATAGAATTAGCTAGGTTGAGAAAGACCTACAAGATCATCCAGTCCAACTATCCACCTACCACCAATATAACCCCACTAAACCATGTCCCTCAGTACAACATCTAAATGTTTCTTGAACATCTCCAGGGACGGTGACTCAACCACCTCCCTGGGCAGCCCATTCCAGCACCTGACTACCCTTTCAGAAAAGTAGTATTTCCTAATGTCCAGCCTAAATCTCCCCTGGTGCAAATTGAGGCCATTCCCCCTCGTCCTGTCACTAGTTATAAAGGAGAAGAGGTCAACCCCTAGCTCACTACAACCTCCCTTCAGGTAGTTATAGAGAGCGATAAGGTCTCCCCTGAGCCTCTTCTTCTCCAGACTGAACAATCCCAGCTCCCTCAGCCGTTCCTCATAAGGCCTGTGCTCCAGACCCCTCACCAGCTTAGTCGCCCTTCTCTGAACACGCTCCAGGGCATCAATGTCTTTCTTGCAGTGAGGGGCCCAAAACTGAACGGTACTCGAGGTGCTGAGTTAGGACAGTCGAAGGGTTAACTATTGCATGGAGCTGGGGTAAGTAGAATGTAAGGCAAGATAAGAAAAGGAACTCGGTTAAACTCCATTATCAGCAGGGACCAGTACAAGGAGCCGGCTGAAGGCGGAGTGACTCTGCAAAGCAGCAGTGGGGTGAAAAGGGCAGAGTGATGAAGACGTCGAGCCTTCATCCAGCGACCACCAGGAGGGGGAAGGAAGACCTCAAGCCTTCATCCAACAACCACCAGGAGGAACTACAATGCGTGCGCTAGAGGGACGGACCGTATGCAAAGGAATTCCTGGGAAATGATGAATATGTAGATGGGTCCGGGGAAACCTGCTGAATATGTATAAGCTTGGCTTTTAAATATCTAACATTTCTGCCCATGGTTATGCGAGTTTGGTAGGGCGGTGACCCCCCTCGCATCCGGTGTGGGCGCAGCACCGTAATAAACATACCTGCTTTATAACCTTAATCTCAGGTTATGGAGTTTGATTCCGCAAATCAGTGCGGCCTCACCAGTGCTGAGTACAGAGGGACAATTACTTCCCTTCTCCTAGCAACACTATTTCTGATACAAGCCAGAATGTCATTGGCCTTCTTGGCCACCTGGGCACACTGCTGGCTCATGCTCAGCCGAGCACCGACCAACACCCCCAGGTCTGTTTCTTCCACACAATCTTCCAGCCACTCTGCCCCAAGCCTGTAGCTTTGCGTAGGGTTGTTGTGGCCAAAGTGCAGGACCCAGCACTTGGTCTTGTTGAACTTCATCACATTAATAACATGGGGCAGTTGAGAGAGGAAGGTTGTAATCAAATGGTTAATGAAAAAGTATAATTCCACATTTTAGTGCATAAAAATGAAAATTTGGCAGCATCTGGTTATATATTATGCATTTGTGGACAATACGGCTGTTAATATTCTTTTACGCAAATTGTTGTCTATGTTTTGAGGGTTTCATTACAAGCTTAAAACAACAAAAAAGAAAAAACATTAACCAAGAAGCCAACTATAGGAAAGAAAAAAATACATATATCTATTTGTTTCTATTAGTTTTGATTTGATTTTAAAAAGCAAAGAAGTAGAGAGAGGAGTTCTATCAGGCAAAGGTTCTAACTGTAAACAAGAAACTTGGAAAAAATCCATAAAAATGATTAAAGGACTGAAGAACTGCTCAGCCTGAGGAAGAGAATGCTCATGGAGAGCTTATGCAATGATGGTGGAGTCAGACTCTTCTCAGCGCTGCCCAGTAACATGACAAAAGTTGTCGGCGCTTAGTCCCGTTAGAGAATTCTCAGTCAGTGTGGCATCAGAATAGTAAGACCTCTTTATTGTGTTTAACATACATCTTATATATCCTCCACTCGTAAGCAGTAAATCCACTCACGGTTAATTATCCTTAAGTTCTTCACAACAACATAGATAACAAACAAAGGGTTCCTTAACTGTCCCAGGTGTGACCACATTAGCTGTGCATACTAAAGTAGCATTCTGTTTACACTTTAGCCCTGTCTCCAGACTCCCAAGGCCTCATAGTGATAAGATCTACCAGAGTCTGTTGAGCTCCTTATTGTTACATCTCCCCCCACAAAAAGTAACTGGCAACAAATTAAAGGACATTAAATTCCATCTGAGCAAAAGAAGACACTTTTTTTTTTTTTTCTGCTAGTGTGCTCAAATGGTGCAACTGATTGCCCAAGATTGTTGTGGAACCATTGCTTCAGTTAAGTCAAGGAACATGCTTCAGATTACATCACTTCTACATTAGACCAGTAAGAGTGCCTGATATCAAGAGATGAAAAGATATTAGGAAAAATCATCAATATTTCATTAACTAAAAATTTTAAAAGATTTTCATCTGACTGCAGAAACTTGCCTAATTTAAAGTCAATGAGCAGTGGAATATTTGAGTATACTTGCAAGCAGAAACAGTACAACTAATACATGCAGTATTCACTAAGGCTTAATATCACAGAGTATCTTTTGCATGAAATTCATATCTTTGCAATTTGCATTTTATTGGTTAGTTTCATAGACCATCCAATTAAGAGAGAGAAAAGATACTACATTTTTTAAGTGTGCACCAGCTGAGCTAAAGGCAGATCACTAACAATCTAAACAGGAAGAATTATTTTCATGGGAATGACTTCAATAATTTTAAATCAAAAGTACTTTATAATTTTAAAAATTTTATTTCTTGTTTTATATTCCGTCCAAAGAGACTCACTTCAGTTCCATTCATAGCATAGAATAAATAGATAAAAGTTTCATTTAAACCAGGAAATACGGATGCTGAAACACAAAGCAAGATAGTTAAAAAGGCAAGAGAATGTAAACTGCCTTGATGAATTCAGTTTTATAGATTGCAAAAATTAAAATTAAAATGTTCCACTCCACTGAAAACCAAGAAATTTTAGATCATTGCCAGTAATGTTCATACTTTGAGGTTGTGAAAAGGACAAGGAAAAAGGATGAAGAAATTATTTGAAGAAAATGAGTCTATTGGCAGGGGCACCAAGAAAACAGTTAAGTTTTCCAGTAGCAAACCAATTTGGAAAGTTAACTGAAAATGCACAAAACTACTCATAGGAAAAAAAAAAAAAGAGAAATTTTATTATGCTGGACCAATAGTTAAGAATTCTTCTCCTTGATACTGCACTACCTATTTGCCCTTCCTCTCATTTTAATACAGTTAAGCATGTAGGAATGGGCATAGATTCAAGAGTAATAACACAGCTCCAGAGGCACGGACAAAGTGCCTGGTAAAATGCTTAGCATGTAGTACAAACAGATTTCTAATTAAGCCTGAGAACAGAACAGACTTCCAGCAGGAAGATAAATCAGAAAATATTGTTAATACTTATTAATCACTGATTTTTCTTTCCCATGTTGTTTGCTGTATGATTCCTGCACGTGGAAAAGCAATATTTTGTAGAATGCCTGCTGTCACAGCATCACACTGTGAACTGAGGTGCAGGTATCTCCTTCTGGTCCAGAGCTGCTTGGCCCTTGAATTCAGCATCACAGGAGTTCCCAGAGTCTCTCACTTCAAGCCTAACTTCAAGAACATCAGGTGAAAAATGTATGGGTGCTGAAATACTGACAAGTGTTGTAGATCTCATCAGTCCAGAGTCCTGTGTTGGGTGGGATCTCCTTTGAGCAGCAAGGCCAGGGAAACAGGGCAGAAGGGGCAGCCCCAGCCCTGGGTATCAGTCACCTCCATGCAGACAGGGATGGGCTCCTCGGTGCACTAAGTGGGATAACATGAAATTACTATAGCCTCATCTACCTGGGAATACAGAAATAACCTCATCAATTAAATGATAAAGTATGCTATTTTTCTTAATTGAGTTTTCCTAAAAATGATTGTAAAAGGTAGACTGAAACCGGATCGAGCAAAGGGAAGAGGAAATTATTTCTTGGAAAGCTTCCTTTCTGCCAGTAAGCCAGCTGCTGGTATGGTAGAAATTCATGTATGGATATTGGCTCAAGAAAATACATTACAGATAAGTAACAAAAATCATTTATTGGCTTCAAATTAAGACAAAAAAAATTCTAGAGAACATGAATTTTTTTCTGTCTATATTATACAGAATGTAGAGTGGCTGGTCAATGTTTCTGCTTTGTAATTTCACCAATGAAAATGGGAAAGATATGTCATGAACAGGATTGTTAAGTGAAAGCTGCTTTTTCCACTGTAGAAGAGGAAAAAGCAGAACAGGAATACTGCAACCTGTATTTACTTCAAACACGAAAAAATATCACCCTGAAAAATAAAAATAATAAAAATAGCAAGTAGGTCCCTTCCTAAGCTCAAACTTGAGTTTCTTGAATGACCTATTACAATTGTTTAATGTTATTCTTGGTTTTATTTGAGCTGCTCATTCAAATTTGTGTTATGATAACTATCAGTAATCTAGTCAAGTATAAGTCCTTTACTATTGTAGGTTATATAGAGACAATTAATAACCAGCGTATATCTGGTTCTAGAGACGTAGATACCTAGGCACTTAGACCCTATAATTTTGGGCCTTATTTACATTAAAATGTTAATTTCAATTTAAATTAATATGTTTTAGCTTTATATGCATGATGTTTTTATTTAAATTTAGATAGCCTTTTATAACCTTACCTTGAGCTTTAATTTCTACTCTAAATACTCCACACCTATATTTCAAAATCCATAATCTACTAAACAAATCATGTTAATGCATCTCCATTTTAAATACAAATTTCTAAACTTTTCTCACTGTAGTCCCAATCTTAGTTGCTAGTTGCTAACTCCATATTCTCTACTCTTTTGCTTCTATCCCAGTAAAGTAACTCTGTCCTACTTATATGGTAGTGCATAAACATGAACTACTTGCAATTTCATCTTGACAGCCAGTACATAGGCTCAGTTCTTTTCTGCCTCAATACTGTGTTTATATGTAGGTTCATCAAGTGATCCTGAAGTATCTTGCCTCAGAAGAGAAGGCAAGCTTAGCCTCACCTTGCCACTTTTCAGTGAAAGCTCAGCTATTGACTATTGTTTTCGAAATAATGATGCTCATACATCCTTTCATACATTCATACACAGAGAGATAAATCTTTTCTGGTCAATACTAACTGCTTCAGAAAGTGATTTCTACAACTTCTAAATGTTGAAGAAAGTTGAAAAAGGAAGTTCAAGAGGAAACAGAAGGATTTGCCCAGTCCAACCTTTTCTTCTGTCTCCAAGAACAGCTATAATAGTAGGAGAGTTTAATTCGATTCTAAAGCACATAGCCTGAACAATTGCCAAAAATTGCAAAAAACTGCCAGTTTGATAGCAGCTTAAAAATGTTTCTGGAACACAAAGAACTGAAAATAGCATTGCAACCAGGTAACTATGCAACAGAGTGGAAGGAATGGTGGAACTGACTCCAGGGTTCCCAATTCCAGCTGATTCTGCAAGGTTTCCTATAATCCACCATGACAAAGATCCACTAATCCCCACTGCCTAGCAACAGACCAATGATACGAGATATCTGCTGAGAGCATGGTGTCTTGATTGTGAAGAAATACCAAATAGAAAAAAGAAATCATTTTGATCAGTATGATTCAGAAAATAAATTAAGTCCCATAATAGCAAAAAGCGTCAAAATATAACTTATTGTTGGTTAACATTTCTTTGTGCAAGAATTACAGAGAAGATAGAATGCCAGGGTAGATGAAGTAGATACAGTTGCCTCAAGGTCTGGACGATGAGGTAACTTAAAACATAAAGCTCAGCAGAAAGTCATTTCTTTTAACCTACCTTTCCTTAATCTCTGCCAGATGGCAGTGTTGTCATGACTGCAATTGGATTTAAATAAGAAGATGGTAGATTTACAATTCTACATGAAAAGTATTCAAATAGGGTCTGAAGTGAAAACTGACCCATTCAAATAGGGTGTGAAGCGCAAGGTGCTAATTTTAATGTATAAAATTATAAATGGTTTCAGATTCAGTTGCATGAAGGACAGTCACCTTACTAAGCTATTCAGTGTTGTTAACAGTGCAAGTTTCTAAATCACTGTGGAAGAGAACGAACTACCAGCAGATTAATTTTAGCCTTGCATTCATGAGCAACCAAACCCATTCTCTTTACTTAAAGATAAATAATTATCATCAGTTTTAATGAAGTCAGTACGCTTCTTTGATGTTCTAAGTGTTTATAAACTGGAAAAAAAGATCTTGTTTTTTCCTTGAAAACTGTACAGTGTGTGTAGTGTGTATCAGTCAATGTCATATTGGCAAGACAGTACAGCTGATGGCTAGCTATACTTTGAGGCAGACAAAGTTAGCTAGCTTCTTAAGAGCCTACAAAAAGCATTTTCACACAGAGAAAGTAGGACCAGAGATCAGGTCCTACTAAAAAAAATATTCTATGGAAAAGAAGATAGAGGTAGTAAGAATATTCATATGCTGGAATTGGAGATATGCTTAGGAAGTTCCTGTTTTTCATCTAATCCATTTTGTCAACCAGTACATGGGCAAGGGGAAAGCACTGGAAAAGAAACATCACATCACATCCTCTCCCTGTTCCTTTTAAGTATTGGGAACATCACAGAAAACCTTCCAGACAGAGTGTCTGCTGGGACAACAGTTTCTCTGGTCCTTGTAAGGAGCTCACATATGGGAATATTTGTACCTTTCCCCCTCACAAGCCCTTTCTCTACACAAATTCAATTGCCAGGGACAATCTGAACCTTAATTGTAGAATCTGTCAACATTTTGTCATTTTAAGTCTTATATAACTTGGCAGTTTTCCCTGAATCTTGCCAGTTCTCTTTTTGAATGTTTACATTTGTGCATAATAAATGTTACAGATAGCTGTGGCTGGATTTAAAACTATATGTCCTGTAGTTTGAAATCCACAGCAAGCCACAGAGAGCTGTATATGATTCAAGAAAAAATTCCTCATTTGTCTTCATTCACTTTTTCTCTTTGTCAACAGTCCTACTTTACTAACACAATATCCTTGGATGTATATATTATACATATATATTGTTTTAATTCTACCCTCAGATCATAAAAAGAAAATGTCAAATTTCATATCAGTTTAATTATTTGATACATACAACATGTCAACAAATTTCATATCAGATTATTTTCCCTAACTTATTTAGCGCTTAGACTTGAGGCACAAGTTCAGTCTTGGCAGTGCTCCACACAAATGAGCAGTGACTTGCACTCCTAAGGTCATATATCAAGAATCTGGAGAACATTTCTCATGAGTTTAGAAATTTTACCTGCTGTCTTCAATATTTCTAGAATGAGATAAAATCAAATTATATTTAAGAAATATAAATATACACATTTACAGATACAGGGTCAAAAATAAACTGTGTACGTTCCTTATCCTAAAACATGCATCTTTGTTCTGTTGCTGTTTGTGAAATCTATGGGTTCCAGGTTTTCATTCTCTCTTCTTAGATTGTGATCTAACACCAGCAGTAACCATATTTCAGCATGAGGTTTTGCCCTCAAGCGTCTTCTTTAAGTGTAATATATGTCCAGAGCAGTAACACATGCATGTATTTGAAATTAAAGTGCTTATTGATAAAGAATGAAGCTGTAAATTATGAGTTCTTCATAGGATAATTAAAGATGTATTCATCAGGAATGGAAATAGATGATGAAGGTGTTAAGTGTAATTCCATCTCTAATTGTAAGAGACATTACAGTAGTACTTCGATCACAAGTACTTCATACTTAAGAAGTAAAGTTACCTGAACAAAGTGATAGTCACAGTTCCGGTAGCAAGCTAAGTCATGTTTTGTGAGTAGCTCAAAGAGTAATTGTCTTTCACTAACATATTGGTGCATAATTGTTAGGTTTACTTATTCTTCTAGTTTCAAACAGCTTACATCCTCCGGATTTGCTCTAAAATTCATGTTCCTAAATGTGCCTACAAGAACTTTTTGAACAAATACAGATAAAATGCTGGTGAGATTTAAACATAAATTTGGTGCTTATACACAATGAAAAATAGTTTTTCTCTGTTTATACCTGAATTATATGTTAATATTAATTTTGATTATAAGTTATCCGCTGATAATTTAAAGCTCAAAAGTGGAATGGCGGGTTGTAATACATTACACATGAATAATAGTATAGTATTTTAACACTTAGTGAGTTGTACAAAACATTATAAAACCTTAAAGCACAAAGCAATGACAATAAAACAACCAATGCTGTAAAATGCAATGTAGCTACTGCATGACAAGTAAAGAATTGGGAAAAAATGTCAAGAACAAAGACCCAAAGTCTGCGTCTAAATTTATTACATACTTTTCTTCTTAAAGTCTCAAGCTAATATTTTCCAGTTAAGTCAATCATACATCTAATTGTTAGTCCTTATGTCTTTTAACTTATGCCAGACTTGCATAGAGCAGGTGAAAGGGAGTGGCTCTAGGAAAGTCCAGACAAACTGATTTTGGTTTCATTCCCTTTGGAGGCCCTGGGATGTTCTGCACTATATGCAAGTTTATGCTGAAATATTGACATCCATTCTTTGCTTCAACTATTCCTTTACATGCCAATTAAAATTATATGTTCTGCATGAATAAGGGAACCACTATGCTTAACCCAGCAATACACACAAGACAAGCCATCTTGAATTTCAAACATTCTTAGAAGTTTGCAATGCAGTAGGCTTCCCATATGCTCTGACAAAGGACAAGTTTATGGTCTACATCAACCACTTTTAAAATAATAATAATTATTAATAATTATAAAGTATTTGCTTAATGCAACTGAGCCTTTGTCTACATCTATGTTAGAAAGATAACTGAACTCAGGGAACTTTCCTGGGCACCATGTCTGTCTGTGTGCTTGGACTGTGAGAACAACCTCTGGCATGCTTTGGGGTCTGATACAAATGGCAGCAACCCAGACAATCCCTGGGAATTTTTAAAGAGTTAGGATAGACTGGAGGTCATTCCCAGAAAGTAGTTTACAGGCCATGCTCTTCTGGAAGATGAGTGGGTTTAATGTTACAAACACAGTTCATGCCAGTTGGCCTTGGTGCCAGAGATCGTATTGAGGGCCCATTTAATTTCCTAATATAGATATAGCCCTCATGTTCATTAGATATACCCATTAGCTACAACTACAGTTGTTCTACAATGTCTTCTAACTTAGAATGCTAATGGTCCAAATAAAAATGCAGAATATGAAAGTATTTTTTATCATTCATTAACTAAAAAATATGAGTTTATTTTCTATTATTTCCATTTTCATAATGAAACTGGCATGGCTTTGTCTTTAGTTATTAAATTAGCCTTTTTTGGACAATTTTTTGATACATCTACTGCTTTCCCTAATTGGTCAGGAAATGTTATGAATTTTTCACATTCAGCTAAGTGTTTCTGTAACTTTTTAAGGAATTGTACAGTATTTTACATTATGTGAAAGTAAACAATATAGTTGTCATTATTTAAAAAAGTGACAATTAATTTCAGTTAGTTATTTGGAGTGCTCACTGTAAACATGTGAAAGATCCCGTTCTTTGAAATTCAGATATCAAGCTACGTAACAAAAAAAAAGACACTGTACAAAAATACTAGTAATACTGATGTGATGATAAACATCATCATCCTCATCATATCAATTAGAAAATGGTGGTCAAAATCTTTCTTTGGGACTGAAGCCACCTAAATCTAATCTGCAGGTAGCTAATCTTCCCTAATGTGAAAATATTATCATAGAGCCATAGAGCCTTACCACTTAGTACTGTAGAACAGCTCTCTCTGCACTAGATTCAGATGTTACCAATGCAGAAAAAAAAGAAAAAAAAAGTAAACTGTTCATAAATTTCAATCTTTCTGGTCATGATGAACTAGTAGTTATTATGCTGAACAAACATATTATTTTCTCATGTAGGATGATTTATAGACTAGGAATGAATTAATGTTCTTTTTGTTGAAGACATATTTGCCCTAGATAATTACTCTTCCATTTGATTCTGTTGAACTCAGGAGGAAAGGGGCAAGAGTATGATTTTGAATCCTGATATACATCATCATTTGAGGTAACAGTACTGTTCATCATGCTAATCATGAATTTGATACTTTTCATCTTCTATGGAAGAAAAATAATCTTTAACAGCCTTCAAAATATAATTAATTTGAAAAAAGGATACTTGCTACTTTACACTGCAAAAATGTTTCACTGCACTTAGCAAAAGTTTAAAACAAGTGCCAAACGTTGTGTTCCACAGTAAGAATAGGAATATTCATAGCTATATGGGGGGAGAAGAAAAATCCCATAGAAAAGATTTGTTTGGTGACTTCACCGCCATTCTCTGAGGCTTCCAATACACTGCAGCCCTGATGTAGGGGGGACATTCTAGAAGATGACAATAGAGTTGTGGGAGACATCATTTTGATGATCATAAAATCACAGAATCATAGAATCCTTAGGGTTGGAAGGGACCTCTGAGGGCTATCTAGTCCAGCTCCCCTGCAATGAACAGGGACACAACAGCATAATCAGGTTGCCCAGGGCCTTATCCAGCCTCACCTTGACAGTCTCCAGCTGGACAGCTGACCCAGACTGACCAATGAGATATTCCACATTATGTGGTGCCATGCTCAGCAATAAATGCTCGGGCAAAGAAGGAAGAAGTGGAGAACTCTTAAACTGATGACATTTGTCATCCCAAGAAACTGAGCCCATGATGAGTCCTTCTTTCCTGGAAGAAACGGGCACATTAAGAAAATTTCTTGCCTGACAGAAAAAGAGCTTGTTTACTTCAAACATGGAAAATGTCCAGTGCACCTACTGTGATATTTTCCTTGGCAAAGGAATGGAAGGATGCAGTGATAATTTTGCCATAGAATGAATGTTCAGTGTGTGTGAGAGCAAAAGTTCCATCCTTTCTGGAAAAGTCAAACCATGAATATAGAGATACTGGAAGGTAGATAGACAGCTGATGAAGGATAGTTTATCTCTTATTCCCAAAGATTCCACCTTCTATGATATTCACGTCATCTCTGTTCTTCCCTTTGTAATTCCTCTTCCCTAAGAATCTTTCTCTTCATCCATTCCAAAACTAGTTTAGAATCATAGAATCATAGAATGGTTTGGGTTGAAAGGGACCTTTAAGATCACCTAGTTCCAACCTCCCGCCCCCCCCACCGAGGCTGTCCCTGGCAGGGACGCTTCCCACTAGGCCAGGCTGCTCAAAGGCCCATCCAGCCTGGCCTTGAATGCTTCCAGGAGGGGGCACCCACAACCTCACTGGACAACCTGTTACAGTGTCTTATCAGTAAAGAATTTCTTCCTAATATGTAGTCTAAACCTACCCTCTTCCAGTTTAAAACCATCTCGCCTTGTACTGCTGCTACATGCCCTTCTTAAAAGTCCCTCCCCAGTTTTCCTTTAGGCCCCCTTCAGGTACTGGAAGGCAGCTTTAAGGCCCCCCTGGAGCTTTCTCTTCTCCAGGCTGAAAAGCCCCAGCTCTTACCCTGTCCTCATACGGGAGGTGCTCCAGCCCTCTGATCATCTTTGTGGCCCTCCTCTGGACGTGCTCCAACAGCTCCATGTCCTTCTTGTGTTGGTGGCCCCAGAAATGGACGCAGTACTCACAAGAGGAGAGTAGAGGGACAGAATCACCTCCCTTGACCACGCTTCTCTTGATGCAGCCCAGGATATGTGGATGGATCTCATCAGGTCCCACGGACTTGTGCACCTTCAGGTTCTTTAGATGGTCTCGAACATGATCTTCACTTACAGCAGGCAGATCTTCCTTCTCCAAGTTCTTATTTTATCTTCCATCAGGCAGTGTTTTGCTCCTTCTTCCTAGTCTTCCAATTACAGATGATGATGCTATCTGTAGAGAACATTTAGAAGAAATCTGAGTGTGCTGTTTTCTTGTAAATTTTTATTTTTCTTCTAGCTGGCTCTGTTGTTGGCCAAAGAATCTTTCTCCTCGTTTATGACTCCAGTCTGTGACAGATCTTTGTCATCTTTGAATCACCTGTGAAGCATTACATCTTCTTCTCAGTCGCTTTTTTTGTCTTTTGCTTATTAGTTTTTGATAATGCATTGCACGTTTACATTGTATTCTCTTTTGAGAGCTCCCAGATTCTCTGGATGTTATCTTGTCAACTGGTTTGGCTAACAACTGACTGGATATGAGTGTTTAAAACACTGATGTTTACATCCGAGGGAATAACTCTCATGCTTACCAGAATTTCCAGTCAACAGCATACAGTTCATTTCAGCCTAAAGTAAACACCTACATTTTGTGACATGAATCATACTCTGGACTCCATTGATTGCTAACAGAAGTTCTGTTGACTATGATGGAAGCCTATACAATCAGCTCAAATGCAGAAATCAGTGTTGTAGTCCTTAACATTAGCTGTGACAACTGTCAGTCTCAGACTTGCTCCTTTTTTCCCTTTTACAATAAACAACTTTTTAATGAAAGGGAAAGTTATGACAAGAATGATCATGGACTGTCCTAGGCTGATATCCTGTGCTAAAGGCAACATAAATGTAGGGAATGTAGCTGCTATATTATCTCCCTTGCTTGTCTATCCTTGAAGCGGTGTGAAATGCAGCTCCTTCAACTAGCATAACTACTTTATCAAAAATAGCATGTGGGTCGTGAATTGCAGTAGCTCCACTGGAAAAGAATAATTGCTCTTTCTTTTTTATACTGAATGTTTCTTTGCAGGATATATATCTCATGTGTCAGGTTCCACAAATGGCCTACAATAGGTATCAAGCCATAAAAATGGCAGTCTTATGATTCTCCGCAGTTTCGTGACCCTGTCCTGCTTCATCACCTCAATACTGTGTGTTAAGTTGACATAGTTGTCTCCCAAGGGCAATTTTCAAAGTCTTACTCCAGAGCTGAAGTCACTAGACATTCTTTCATAAATATTGTGGAGGTCAGATTTTCACTGGCAGGCCTAATATGTCTCATTAAACTCAAGATTTTCAGGCTAACAGATGTGGCTCACTGACTTAAGAAAATTTGATTTTCAAGACATAACATTCATTTTTTTTTTCTAAATACACGGAGAAATTAATCAAAAGGACTAAAGCAAAATTTCCCAAGATTTCTAGAAGCTTCATTTCCGTAGTTTACTCTTTTGCCTAAATTTGAAACAGACAGTCTGCTTGTCTTGTGAAAAATTGGAAATGAGATGGAAATATTCAAAAAACATGATGAGCAAATGAACATATGAAGTAGTAGGACATTTGTAGAATGAAAACATTCCAGAAATTCCTGGGGCAGCCTAAGTGTAAGTTTATCAAAGACGTCATGCAATTTGGTCATAAATTAAAAAATGCCCCACCATGGTTAGAGGAGCTGGTTACAATGGAACTATCCTTCATCTCTTGCATGCAGTATTACCATTAAGTACTTAAATCCTTTACAACTTCATTAAAAAGAAATGTACCAGCACGGAGCAGAAAAGACAGCAGAACAACTGACTGCAGCAAAAGCAGTACTGAAATCCCTCTATTGCTACCCTTAAAAAGAGAGGGCAGTGGCCAGGGCAGTATGAAGCTGAGTGGATGCAGCAGCATGAGCACAGACAGAGAAGGCACTTACAGCGCAGCATAAATGGTAAGAGGAGCCAGCTAACAGTGAAGATCACTAGTTCAATGAATGCTGATGTCAGAAACACAGCGGCAAGTTAAGTAAAGAAATTGGAGGTTTTGATATGATGAAATGTACTTACCCTAGAGAAAGATTCAGACAGAGTTAATTGAAAGCAACTTATCTCCAGTGAGAGGAAATAGGAAGGGATTGAAAAGAAATGATAGAAAGATAAGGAAAAAGATTTGGCCAACAGGTGAGAAAACAGAATTTATGGTAATCTAGTGCAGCAGAATATTTAAACATATGTTTAAATTTTAATGTACAAGTAATCCCATTGACTTCAACATATGCTTAAATGCTTTGCTGGATCAGGGCTTTAATGTACATTTGAATTAAACTGTAACATGATGATTTAGAAGTGAGCTCATTTCAGGTTTCACTGGCTAACCGGAGTTTTGCTTAGATGGCATTTATAGTGGGGATTTTTAATGAACATCCAGGTGCTTCAAGAAGTAATTAGACTTATTCAGTAATGGCATTTTTCTCTCTAAAAAATAATTCTTCTTTCCAGATTAATATATTTCAGTTTAAGCTTGGATGACACCAAGCTACTAGAGCATAATTGTAGCTAATATATACATACATGCATGCATATATACACATATATGCATATAACTACATATGTTCTACATAAATGTATGTCTACCATATATACATATGCATATACATGGCTTTTTTCCAGCCATATCCTCAGCCTTCAAGATGTTTCCCAAGAAGATCTGAAAGTTTTTGTAACAGCTAATACCTCAGTTCAGTTCTTTGTATTAGAACACATGCAACAAAATTAAAGGAAACTATAAATGAAACTATAAAGGAACTAATGACAAGGCTATGGAGACTGTGAATAGTCAAGAGAGCAAGACATATGAGGAGTGGCTGAGGTGCCTTGGTTTGTTCAGCCCAGAGCAGAGGATCTGAGAGGAGGCCTCATGGCCTCTGCTCTCGGGGAACAGTGACAGGGCCCGAGGGAACAGCATGGAGCTGTGTCAGGGGAGGGGCGGGTGGGGGTTAGGGACAGGTTCTGCACCAGAGGGTGGTGGGCATAGAACAGGCTGCCCAGGGCAGTGGGCACAGCCCTGAGTTGACGGAGTTCAAGGAGGACTTGGACACTGTTCTCACACATAAGGTTTGACTTTTGGGTGGTTCTGTGTGGAGCCAGGAGTTAGACTTGATCCTCATTGGGACCTTCTGACATGGGACATTCTATGATTCTATAATAAGACTAAACAACTAAAATAATAGTAGTTGGGTCATTATTTAGGAGATTCAAAATTTCTGAGAAACATGGTTCACCAGCTGGCATTAATGGCATCAGCCAGGTAGAGGCACTGTTATAGCACTTTGGGTGCAGTGTTTTTACTGATCTCTAGCCTCTCTGTTCTACTTCGACAGATTTTTGTTGCTCTAAGCAACTGTGTTATAGCTACATCCAGGAAAACAAAACAAAACAAAACAAAACAAAACAAAAACCTAGGCTTGGTACTAAAAGAGTAAGAAGACCAGTGAGAAGAACCAGCTAGAATTTATCCATGGAAGGCTGGAATTATTGTATGTCTTTTCATGTTGCACTGTTTAATATTAAGCGTGCTAGCCTTGAGAAGGAAAAAATAGGCACATAAATGTGCTGTCTGAACAAAGTCTAACATACAATCAGCATGCATACTGGGATAGCAGCAAACAGGCCATAGCTCTCCCGCCCTGAAGTGAAAATAAACAGAAACAGATTAAATAAAATGTTGGGCAAATGTAGGGAAACACCAAGCTAAACAGCCAGCCAACACTGAAATGCTTTTTATCTGTCTCAAGTTTATATTATATCTCATGCTGAAAGGTTAATGCTGGTCTTCCTGAGTGGCTAGGCAGGAACTGTCCTTAGTGCATGGTTTGATTTCTGAAAAGCAAGTTTTCTCTCTCTCAGAAGTGCTGGAGGTTGGCCACAGCTACATGTTGTAGGCAGATTGTGCTGATAGCATAATATTCCTTCAGTAGTTTTGGTGAACATGTCCTGTTGTCATTTCCAGAATTAAGTCAAACTGCAGACTTCAGGTAGGGGGGAGATTTTTTCTGATTCAAATTGCCAGGCATCATAAAGGGGTTTCTTTTCCTCAGTATCCTGACCATGCATATGTTGAATTTGTTATATGCTGTTGATCATTGTTATTTAGTGGTATTATTTGGAGTAGAAGTCCTGTATACCATTCAAAGGTAGGTATCTGTTTGTATAAGTTGTATAAAACTGTATATAGTTTTATACAACTTGACATAATAACAAGGTGGTGTCTCTAAGTCGCACATTCATACAACCTTTTATTTAAGAGAAATATCTGCCAACTTATCTTGAGATATCTCTTCTGAAACAAGGCTGCTCCACTTACATCTTTCTGCAAGATTAGTAAAAGTAGAGGTGTTGTGTTTTACTGAGCAGATCTTTTCAGTGGAACACTAATTTATTCTCAGTCTTTGGAGATTAAGACAAACTAAAACTGCAGGAGAGTTTTCTTCCTCAAAAAAAAAAAAAAAATCTATCTGTCTCAATTTTTTGTTTCTGGTTATATAAAAGGGAGAGAAATCGACTTTCTCAGCCCTGACTATTAGTTGTGGCTTGAACAGTGATACGGGCAGAATGGATGATTCACCTAGTACCATCTCATGGACCCTATGGTGCAGAAGTGCAGATTGCATAGAGCATTCCATGCAGCATAAAAAGTGATGTGAAGACAAGAGACACCTCTCTGGGGACATAGCTCATTGAAAAACCTGCCCCCACTGAAAAAGCTGCCCACACCCCTTAACTACAACGAACACAGTAGCTTAGAAGTAAGCAGGAAACTATAAGTGATAGATTTTTCCCAGATCTTACAGAAGTTTTCAGCGTGTCATCTGAGACTTTTTCTTTTACTCCCGATCTACCACAGTCAGACTAAAGCTTTGACCATTGTTCTTTTTCCAGAATCTGTTCCTTATTGGTTGCAGTAATGACACACTGCCTTTCCTGTGTTGGAAAATTTGTTTCAGAGTGCGTATCCTGAGTTCAAAGATAATTCAGGTAGAAAGAAGGGGCGATAAGATACCTCTTTTTTAATAGCTATCCATACCTACTAGTAATCTCACTAAAAGATAGAGGCCACATAATGATTTAGCTTTCCTTAACTCCCACTTAAATATTTTGATTGATGATTAAAGTCTTTTGCAAGTAAGTATTTTTCATGGCACAATGCTCAAAAACATTGGATATGAATAGGAACTTGCAAACATTTTTTTATAAAAGGTGTAAAAATGATTCTTTCCCTGAAGTGCTCCCAAATATCACAGTAAAACATGTTGACAAGTTTGGCAGGACAATATTTATACTGATGTGATAAAAGTAAAGCTTATCAAGTGCAATAAAGCCAGGTGCACAGTTCTTTGGGGAAGACAGTGTGAGCAGAACAGATCAATGAGGGTTTCTGATCAGAATCAGCTCAAAAGAAAAGAGTACTGGAATGGCTTTTATTTTTCAAGTTGGGTAACTGCTAAAATAGCATTTTTTTCTCCCTAATGTCAGCAACAACAACACAGCCATTTTAAATTACTCAAATCATTGTTAGAGCTCTATCAAGATGTCCAAAATCACTTTCACCAAACAGCTTTCAGCTGCTCATTTGAAATCATAACACCACTGTACAGGTGAAAAGTTCTAAATCTTGTTTGTGCTCCTATGAGTCATGCAATGCTTCAAGGTGTTTTTCTGAGAAAGCATTTTAGTTTGCCATTTACAGTTAAGACACATTTACCACCAAATTGTTGAATCCAGAACTTAATTTCTCTAACAGCTAGCAATCTAATCATGAAGTTAAAACTGGCACAAATATAGATTTTTGTTGCACTAAAGATTGCTTTGTAGTATTTGCTGTTAAAACATTGCAGAACCACTCAGTGTTTTATTGAAATTCTTGAAAAATGACTCCAAGCACAGACAAAAGACTTGGTCTTAATTTTTGAAACCAGCAACTTCAGCCCTTGATTGCCAAAAATATCTTGAGGAGCACCAGGCATTTTAATAACAACACACAACATGTGGGTCAGAAACGGCTTTATATATTTGCTAGAAAATGTCTGTGTGGTCAAAAAGGAAAAATTTGCATTGAATGCTAATGGAGATGAAAGCTAACAGTGGTGTCTTCTTTAAATGCAGATACCTAAAAATTTGGAGACTAGGCTAACATAGCCTACTTTTAGGAGACCAGTCACACATGCTGTAAAAGGAACCAAATGATGGTCAGTAGCCAGCTCTTAGGCCACCAACATTAGGTGGGCAACTTTACCTGTAGCACACTCACTTGTCCATGTTCTAATAACACAAAGTTATACTCATCTAGCAGCAAACACAAATTTTAAACATTTGTAATAAAACACCCAGTTGATCCCACCTGGATCAGTATAAAGTCTCCAGTGAACTCTTTAGCAAGGCAGAGGCAAAGTAAGCACCACAAAAAATAAAACAACTGTGTATGAAACAGGGAAATTAGTTTTGCATGACAGATAATGTAAAATGTCCATGGTGGCAAAGGCATTCACTGAATCATGAGATTTTCATTGTCTGCATCTCTTGAGGGTGCAGATATTCAGCCTCTGAGCAGTAACACATTAAAAAGGAAGCTGCTGAAGTGTTCTGAAATCTCCATCCTCTCCTAACCAGAATTTTCTTGTCCCAGACATTCTTTTGCCAGCTCTGTTAGTCACAATGCAAATCTTGCTGCTATTGTTTTATTTTTCTAAGTCAACAGGAGAAGAAAAAAATAACTCCAACAAAAGTATTTCTTCACTTATATGTTTTGGGAGCTTTTTAGGTCACATCTGCTCCCATAGCCTTCTACTGTGTTCTGATAGTAAACCATCTGGGAGATATTAAGGAAGATAGCCACAAAGGAATTCTCATAAAGGAATATCATAAAGCAGTAATGGGCCTATATGATAACAGCAGTATGAAGTACATTGATGTGTGCCACTGAATCAGATCATGGACCTGAGGGTGGAAGCGTGCAGAAATTGCTGAGTCTCTTGAAAGTAATTACATTGACTTACAAGCGTGGGGGATGAGGTTTCTAATTATTTCTTATGCTGGTGGATTTTCAGACCAAACAGTTCACTTAGCCTCCACTTTCTCTCTTTTGTAGATACAATTAGAAAAAATGTTTCAGGATGGCTTCACCAAAAACAAGTCCTTCCCAGTCAACCTAGGTAGGACTTAGCTTTCTATGATGGTGTAATTGCATCAGTGAACAAGGGAAGAGCCACTTGTGTCATCTGTCTGGACTTCAGTAGGACTTTGACACAGTCCTCAACAATATCCGTTACTCCAAATTAGAAAGATATAGATTTTCTGGGTGGACTGTTAAATGGATGAGAGACTGGTTGTAAGACCGTACTCAGAGAGTGGTGGTCAATGGTTCAGTGTCCAAATCGGGCTCAGTAGTGAGTGGTGTTCTTCAGCAGTCACAACTGGGATCAGATCTTATTATCTTCATCAGTGACATTGATAATGGAATTGAGTGCACCTTCAGCAAGTTTGCAGATGACACCAAGCTGTGTGGTAGAGTCAGTTCATTTGAGGGACAGGATGTCATCCAGAGAGACCTAGACAGGCTCGAGCAGTGGGCCCAGGAGTACCTCATGAGGTTCAAAAAAGCCAAGTGCAAGGTTTTGCACCTGGATCATGGCAACCACCAATATCAATACAAGCCAGTGGACTAAAAGGTTGAACACAGCCCTGCCATAAAGGACTTGGGGGTACTGATGAATAGTAAGCTGTACTTGAACCAGGAATTTGCCCTTGCAGACCAGAAAGCCAACCGTATCCTGGGCTGCATCAAAAGAATTGTGGTCAGCAGATTGAGGGTGGTGATCCTGCTCTTCTGCTCCATACCGGTGAGATCTCACCTGAAGTATTGAGTCCAGATATGGAGTCCTCATTACAGGAGAGACATGGACCTGTTGGAGTGCATCCAGAGGAAGGTGACAAAATTGATCCAAGGCTTGGATCACCTCCCCTATGTGAAAAGGCTGAGAGAGCTGGGGCTGTTTGCCTGGAGAAGAGAAGGCTCGGGGGAGACCTGAGTGGGGCCTTTTAGTATCTGAAGGGGAGCTATAAGAAAGAAGGGGACAGACTCATTAGCAGAGTTTGTGATGACAGGACAAAGGGAAATGATTTCAAACTGAAAGAGAGGAGATTTAGATTGGATATAACAAAAAAGTTTTTTACAATAAAGATAGAGAAAAACTGGCATAGGCTGCCCGGGGAGTTGGTGGATGCTGTGTCCCTGGAGACATTAAAAGTTAGGCTGGTGCAAGCTCTGAGCAACCTGATCTTCATGTAGACATCCCTGTTTGTTATAGGGAAGTTGGACTAATTGACTTTTAAATGTCTCTTCCAACTCAAATGATTCTATGATTCTATGCTTCTATGACCAACACAGTATTTAAAATACAAGAAAACAGAGAGCATTGCAACACAAAGTCATGTAAAGCCCTGAAATTAGGAAGAAAAAAGAGATAAATTACCTTGTTAACTCATTCCCTATTTCCAGCAGCCATCAATCTGAAATGCCAGGATGCCTTACTGTATATCAAGCAACAAAGTCAAGGAACATAAAATTTTGAATGTATTAGGGCTTAAATTAAAATTCTTTTTGCAATTCAAATCTCATATTAATCCTTATTTATCACACATCTTCAATAATAAGAAATGAAACAGTTATGCCATTATACTGCACATGAAATATATCAATAAATGTTATCTTATTCTGATGTCTCTTTTAATTTAAAAAAAGAAATGCCTCTAATCTTAAAAAACAAAAAAAAAAAACCAACAAAAAAAACACATTGTCTTGGGTGAGGGCTAGAGAAAGTTGACAAATAAGGTTACTTTATTAATAGCAGAATTTTGTTGCAGATTGTAAGGTGGGAGCACTGCCACCAAGTGGAAGTCAGGGCTGTGTTTGTTCACATCAGAGGTCCGTCTCATTCTCTAGTGCTACAGACCGTGGCATCCCATATTCAGCAAGTTTCAAAAGCTTGTCCAAGTTTCAGACAACTGAAAACAGCCTGTACCTTGCGGTGTCATTGTGAGATATGGGTTTTCCCAATATTCTGTCAAGGGAGTTCATTTGCTTTAGCATTACAGTGCACACACATATTGAATTCTGCAAAGTGTAACTGTCTTTCTTTATCCACATAATTAGTTTTAAAATCCTCAGCAGTTTCTGGTCTTTATTTCTTGCAACAGTGAATTGCTCTGATTGAAAATTAAAAATTTTAAAAAATACTTCTGAATGATATTAAACTGCTTGTCCTTTGAACTTATTGGTTCCCTCTTTTGCATTACAATATATAAAAAATGTTTCATTCCAATTTGTATTAATCGCTGTTTAGTCCACAATCCATTTGCATTTGCTAACATACTGTCCATTCTCATTGTTATAAATATATTTGCTCATGTTTGCAGTCTTTTTAGATTCTATTACTGTTTATATATTACTGTACATCCATCTTTTTTATGGACAGTGTGCAAGCTTGTATAAATGACAAACAAATTTCATCTCTTACGTCAGTATTATTGCTCCATAAAATGCACATAAAATTTCCCTATTCAAAAACAACTGATGCCAGGTAAAAAATTGTTAGTGGCAGTGAAATGTAGATCCAGTGTTGAGAATCCTATTACTAGGTAAGTACTTCTAAAAACACATGAATAAAATGAATCATCCTTTTAATACAAGCGTTAAATATACAAATAGATAGAACACTCCCATAGAGTTTAAAAATAATTGTATTGAACTCCTCCTTTCCCCATGATGCTGGAGCTATAAAATAGAAATACATATCTAAATTAGTTTTTTTTTTTTTAGTTATCAGCAAATAACATTGATGTGCTCAGAAATTGTATGAATTCCTCCAAGTGGAAAAAATAGCACCCACTGCCATTCTTTGATGCTTGATGAATGTTTATGGAGACCAAACAGTGGATGTGAGCACCGTGCATATCACACCGTGGGTGGTGCATATCAGTAGTGATGAAAGAGACATGAAAGTCAAGCCACGTTCTGGGTGGACAGAAAGATTTTTAGGAGCATGACATGCAGGTTCTTGTTCATTGCTGGTGAAAATGCATAGCTAATGGCAGTGACTATGCTAAAAAAAGCATATTGTAGCTGATAATTTGCTCTATCAAACAGTGCTATTGTGCTCTTTTTAGCTGTTGTAGTTTCCATGGAAATAAAAGGAGGCATTACTTTTGGAGCAACCTACATGGGTTTAATTTTCCCTTACTTTTGTTCAGACATTCTGTCTAACTAGAGCATTTCTTGGAAAATAATTTCACTGTTCAAAGTGGATTGATTGAATGAATGTAAAAGGAATTTTGTTTTTAAACTCCAGCGTCTGCAGCAATTTTCCACCTCATGCTTATTGACAAATACTTAGGATTTTATCACAATTCATACAATGGTTTTCCCCTCCATTTTCAGGGCATTTGTAATCACTTGAAAATTTCAAAGGGAATGGGGAAATATAAAAATGAAAGATTTAGACACCTAAGATTTTTTATGTTTTAGCTTGACTTTTAAGCTAATCTCATAGTGTTTGTATTAGTCATTATTCCTAACAGTTTCAAATAAGTGCAAAACTGGAAGTGGAAGTGACCCCAATGGATCCATCCTTCTTATTCAGGACAGAAGCAGCTATGCTTACAAAAATTGTGATGGAAGCTCTTAAAAAATGAAGAATATTCCCAAAAATCTCATTCAGCCTGACCTTCACTTATCTTAACATCAGAAAGCTTTTCATACTGCTTAAGACAGGTTAGTGTCCTTTATATCTTGTCCTACTCAATGCTGGACACTGTAAGCAAATTATTTCCTTTCCTCTAACAATTTGTATGCTTGTATCATGTTTCTACATAAACTTTTTCTCTAGACTACATTGCTCAAGTCCTTTCAGCTCTTCCTTTGAGGTACTGTTTGTTATATCTCAGCTTACCATTTATCTGGTTATTGGAATATTCTGATTCCTAATTCTGCAAAGGTCTCACATCTGTTCCAGATCACAGTCAAGGCAGATTTCATACTGGTTCTTTCCATTCTGTCTTCCAGCTACAATGAAAACATCAAGGACAGGTGTGTCTGCATCCTTCTGTACCTAGCTTTTCTTCTTTAGAAGGCTTGAGTGCATTATGTGGCCCCGTAGCCTCCAGTCGCTTGAAAAGAAAGACTAACAAGAGGTATATGTTTCAGCTCAAAACCATTCTATTACCATCAATCTGTCATGAGCTTCTTTGGTCTAAAAATGCTGTTGATTAAGCAGAAAATATGCACTCCATATTGTTGTACTCATAAAGTTCAGTATGCTTTTTCAGCTTACACATGCTTCTCATGTTACTCGGGAGTATTGCAAGTATTAGGGACAGAACTAAGTTCTTTCACATATATAAATATATATAAAAATATATTCCCACTAGGGAATTCTATTTTATAGACACTTTAAATATTATCAAATTTTCCAATTTTTAGATCCACTGTAATTGGATCTGCTTTTCATATAGCATTAATTTCAGAAAACTCAGCAGCTTTATGAAAATACATATATAAATACGCAAAACATAGAATCAAAGAATCCTTAGAGTTGTTACGGACCTTTAAAGGTCACTTAGTTCAACTCCTCTGCAATGAACAGGGACACGCACAGTCATATCTGGTTGCCTAGGGCCTGGTCCAGCCTTGCCTTGAAAGTCTCCAAGGTCGGGGCATCCACCACATCTCTCAGCAACCTGTTCCAGTGCCTCACCACCCTCACTGTAAAAGACTTTTTCCTTATATCTAACCTGAATCTACCCTCTTTAAGCTTGAAACCATTTCCCCTTGTTCTATCACAACAGATCCTGCTTAAGAGTCTGTCCCTTTCATTCCTGTAGCTCCCCTTTAGATATTGAAAGACCACTATCAGAGCCTACTCTGAAATGCAACTGAAATTCCACACAATGAGTTGTGGGATTTTTTTAAATGAGCATGGATGTATTACTATACTGTGTTTTAGGATTACAAATTTCATTTTTAGCAGTAACCATCCCTCAACTGTAGTAGTTTTACTTTATGCTTAATCCAAATTAGATTCTTTGTCATGAAAATTTAACAATTCTGAACTGCACAGTTTTTACTCTTGCATTCACTACCCTATATGCACATTTTAATTTTTAATATTTTAGGAGACCGTAACTATCTTATTAATATTACATTAAATGTGTATTTTACAAGTTTTTTAGAAAGACATTACTGTTTATTGTATTTGGGCAATGGGCTCCAGAGACATATGCAGAAAATGAGCAAGTCTCCAATATTGTTTTGTTGTTCTCTGCCGCCAGTCACTATTTCTATTTCTATTTCTAAAGAAATAGTGATAGAACTTATTCAGGACTCCTAAGAAGCCTCAGTTTTGCTACTCCATGGAAACAAGTTAAGTTTGTAGTTCCGACGAATGGGTATTCACACTGTTTAAATTAGAAATATAATATTTTCAGAAAATGAACTCATACCTCTATAGAAAGCCAGAGGACAGAGTAGAAGAACCTCTATAGCCATCACCAATGCTCATGAATGAAAGAAAAAAAATGTATTTTCTCCATTGAGGTTGATCTCAAGCATTCAGCTGGCATTTATGATGGTTGTGTTGGACCACAGCAGACTGATGAACAAAATCAAAGGAAGTAATGTGGAGCACAGTGTTTATGTAAGCCATGGCGTGTCTGGCCTTTTGGCTCACCTGGACTGCACTGAGAGAACAGGAATGGTCTTGGGCAGTATAGGTCACTCCAGAAGTAATGCCTCCTATTTATTTTCATGGAAATGACAACAGATACAAAGAGCACAATAACACTGTTTGATAGAGTAAATCCTCAGCTACAAAATATTATTTTTTAACACAGTCACCACCATTAGCTAAGCATTTTTGTCTGCAATCAACAAGATCCTGCATGCCATGCGTGCCTAAATTTGCACCAGTGGAGGTGACCTACTGTCACTGTCACCACTGCTGAAATGCACTACCCACTGCCTCACTATGCTCACATCCTGTTTGATCACCATAACATTTAGCAAGCATTGATGAATGTCAATGGGTGCCATTTTTTTCTGCATGGAGGTTTCAGTTACACACCTTTGCTTCATACTCATTTCCATGTCAGACACCACTTCATCAGACTGCCCCTCTGCTACCATCTGTCACGCAGCAACAAAATGTAACAGAATATTGGTGAGAAAGTTCATCCTCTACTGACACATCACCAACATCTGCCTCTGTCATCATGGGCCCACAGAATAAAAGAGGAGGCACTAGTTTCAGAGCAGCTCTCGCAAAATATATAATATCATTAATATATAAGTAACAAAACATTTAAATTTTTAATATTTGTATTAAAACATTAAAAAAAAGAGAAAGCAACAAAAGCACAGAACTAGTCAGATATTTAACCTTTTTTTTGTGAGACTAACAGAGCAGTCTGGTTCAATGTCAATGGTTGCAGTTCTTAGTGAGCTCTCAAGTTGTTCACCAGAGATTTTTTGATGATATGTTACCCTTCCTGTGCTTCATCTTTGAAAATAGTTTTTCACAAATGTGCGTACTGTCAAAAAAGCAATGACATGAATAAGGCATGATTGTGAGGTGAGGGATATTTCCCTCTGGTAGGAGAGAGCTTTTGAAAGTCTGGCAGAGAAACATGATCAAATTTTTGAGTTGAATGTCTGGCTGCAACTCTATGCGTTCCATTCGAAAATTGGCAAGTAATGTATTTATATCAACTGAAAATGGAGATATAAACATGTCAGCAGTCTACGGGGTGGTTCAGCCCAGTTCTCTGACTAGTGGGGCAGGGGGACCCATGGTCCCATGCCCCAGGAAAGGGGAACGGGGAAAAGGGGAAAAGGTAAATTGATGATTGTTTTGGCAATATTCAAACCTATTCAAAAAATTCCTGTATAAAAACAGAAAGCATGGCTGCAAATTTTTCACTATTCACAGGATTGTGTTTAGCCAATGTTTCAAAATGCATAAAATTGCCATAACTTAATACTGCACTGTGCCCTCTCTGTGCCCAGGTTTCAGCCCAGACAGTGCTGATTGCACATGGATGTTCAGTTGTTGCTAAGTGATGGGGGACAGTTTGGGGCCAGGCTGGGCAACTCTGCGAGGCAGAGCCAACACCATGAGGGCATGGAGCAGGAGGCAACCACAGCATGGGCTGGGCTGGCCTACATGCGGCCCATGGGCTGCGGATTGAAGATGCCATTGAACATGTAAGCTACTATCACACTCATGCCTTTATCAAAATGGTCAAATGCATTGAGCATCTTAGCTCTAAGCCATGTGAATTTTTATAGTTCATATAAGACAAATACACACACTGGAGCCCTAGCCTGTCTTAGAAATTATTTGTAGTTTTGCCTATCACTGTTGTGTTTTCTAAGAACATTTGTGGCTACAAAATCATGACTAAAGTAAAGAATATTTAGCAAGCGATTTTTTTCTCATTAAGCTTCATTCTTATCTGTTTTCATTCTGACCCCTGATGCTATGGACCCTTTCCCAACAAGCTGAAATAAATAATGGTACATATATCAAGGTTAGTTATCAAAGCATTCCAAGTGTAGACATCCTCTCTTCTGCTCCAGACAAAGTGGCTCTGAGCAAAACGGCTTGTACATTTGGTAGTTGGAAGTGTCTGTTTTGAAGGCTAGTCTCTAAATAATACTTTGGGAGATTTTGCAATAGTTCTATCTCAACAACAGATTCAATACAGAGTTAAGTCTGCTGATAGTTAACTCCTTTCTGGATGCAGACACCATTCATTTGGGCAATTCGCAATCAGTCATTGTGATAAATAACACATATGATATAGCACTATCATCATAGAAAAATATGAATCTGAATCACACCACAGGATTCTTTGCAGAACAATTTATGTAATAACTATGCAGATATGTTCAGGACACAAACACTGGTTGGTCAGAACTTTTTGAAATCTAAATGTTAGGTTAAAACAAGCCTTCACTGGTAATCTCCTTCCCCCATTTTTATCAAGCATATCATTGCTACAAGGTGCAGGAGACTGATCCCTCTCCCGATTCTAAATTGCTTGTTACTCAGGTGGATGCTCTCACTGCTGCCAATATTTTATTCTTCACTGAGCGGAATCCAGGTTTCTCATCTTGACTGACTACTCCCACCACCCATCTGGAAAGCCATGCTCACTTGCTCATTCTGTCGCTGTTTTACCAGGAGACACTCACTGAAGGAAACTAAATCATATCTCAGAAGTCACCTAGGAAATTGGTGATGAAATTCAAATGGGAGAGGAAGGAACTGAAGCCAAATCTCACATATCCTGAGTCAGTTCTCTGTCAGTGAGTTCCTACAAGGCCCTTTTACAAGCTCTAACATTTCTACTTGTTGGCTGGTATCGCAATTTCCAGGAAAGGATTTAAGGCTGTGGTTGACATGTCAAATCTCTTTCTGTGATCTGATTCTCTTCCTAATTCTCTGAGAGCAGCTGGACCTTCTTCTTTTCTGACTGATGATGTCAGTCATCAGAATACTGATGTCTCAGTATTCTGGAATTTTTAAAGTAGATTTAGACTGGAAGTTCTCCCTATTATTTACAAACACTTGCATTCATACAGGACCACAGAATCCTATATCTAGGCTTATAAGACCATATTTGGTTTCAGTATTTCCATCCTCTTTGATAAGAGTTATATACTCACACAGATTCAGAATTTAAAAGCTGTTACCTTAAATGTTGAGAGCTGCAGTGTTCCGTCATGTACTCTATTTCTTGACTAGCCTTTGGTGCTTTTCCATTCCGTAAACTGTCTTTTTCAATTTGCATAACTACTACAGCTGGTTAGCTGCTTTCTGATTAAGCTAATTTCATGGGAAAATGTTACTGAGTCCGATGTACTTTCTCAGAAACATGTTGGGTTTAACCAATGCTGATAAAGGGCAAGGAAGTTTTTCCATGGATTCTGAGGCTTCCTCAAGATCCCAGCTTTTGAGGTAGACCTGTCAGGAAAAGTGAACCAAGATAAAAGCATGGTAGTTCTAGTTGGACCATTTCAAAGCCACATTTCCAAGCTTCTGGAAGCCATAGCTCCCAGTAAAGCTTCTGAGCTGCCTGTGTTCAGTTCAGAGACCTGGAGGTCTTGATCTCCTTTCTCCTCCCTTATTTCTGCAGTGTTTTTCAGCACACAGAAAGATTCCCATACAAACTGCTCAGGATCAGGAGCCAGAGACCTACTTGGGCAGATCTGTCCCTCCAAGTTCTCCCAGGGTCTGGTTGCCCAAGTCCCAGCATCACAAGTATGGGTGCAGATGCTATAGATCTCTGCTGATTTTCCACAGAGCTGGACTTTAACCAGAGCTACAAACCTCATGATCCCAGGCTATAGCCTAGCGATGGCACTGTTCGTGTCAGGTTTAACTCTACACATAGCAGAAATGAGGAACTGCCAGGAATTTCAATTTCAGTGAGAAATATAACTTTCAAGCAGCATAGTCATTTCCAAAACTGTGTCTTACACAAGACATCCTCAAAATTTCTGGCTTCCAGGGAATTTAGGAAAATATTTTGTTTAGATTATTTGTTTGGTTGTTTGCCTTATCTATTCAGTTTAGACTGGAATAAATTAAGCTCAAAAAAAAAAAATTCTTGCTTCTAGCATCAGCTCTCTGAGCTTCATCTGAAGCTCAGACTCACACAGTATCACAAAACTATAAACAGCATTAACTGGTGAATGCATTTTTAAGTATGCACAACATATTCTTTAAATGAATTCAAAATGCTATGTTACCCAGGAAATGACAGCAGCATTTTAAACAGATATATATATTAGAAAGTTGTGTTACTTCAAATGACAAGTGGCAATGCAGTTAAAACTCGTTTTAAAATCACTTTTCCTTGTGCTTAAAGAAATCAAAATAGATGAGCCTTTCTTTCTTGAGGAAAACTATTTTCAGCACCTGTACACTTACTATTTTAAAATACTGGAGGTAAGCAATTGCAAAGAAGTGAAAGTATTTTTCTACATGTAGGCTGCACTCATTTGAAAGCATATGAGATGGTACTATGTTCTGAAAACAAAAAATCAGACCCAGCATATGGAATTATTTGTCTGAGCTGAAGGAAAAAATGCATTTAAATGTTCTGTTATTTTCTTTTCTATTAAAAATTTGGTGAATTTGAAATCTGTTTGCATTAACTAAAAATAAACCAGTTAGAAGTTTTGCTGAAAAGTGTTACTTTTCTCATATGTATTTGATATTTTTATTTCCTGAATTACAAGGTAGACTTTTTAAAGTAATAAAATCAAAGCAGAAGATCATGTCAGTTAATAGCTGTATTTTTTAAGAAAAAAAAAATTCTAATGTGCTCTATAGTGTTCAAAGACGTCTTCATTTGGTGGCCAAGAATTGCAGTTCCATCTGAAAAAAAAAAATACTCCAATTCTCCTCCATACATGCTTTTCGATGTTGGTGTTGTGGGGCAGTCCTCTTTTTAGAGCATACATACTTTGTGATGAAAAACAAAAATGATCACAGTATTATGATTGAATACCTGATCATTAAATACATGTATGCATATGTTATGGTTGTAAAGTCAACAAATTCCAAGTGATTTTTCCAGAAAGTCAGCAGTTGTATTAATTTAGGATGGCTTATTGTATACTATTATTTTCAGTCACTCTGATAAGTCTTCCATAGTCCGAACAGAAGGTGAGTACTCATCCTTGCGGTATAGCTAATCTAAAGGAAAATCTTTCTGATTTAAGAATTTATCAGAGAAACCAATAACTGTTGTGGTTAATCTTAATCCAAACTATTGATTTGATTTCATAACTAACATAATAGTTTTCCTAAATGGTACTTTTCTCCTGAAATTTAGACAATTGTCAGTGTATTTGGTGTTACTGATTTCATAACTAACATAATAGTTTTCCTAAATGGTGTTTTTCTCCTGAAATGTAGACAATTGTCAGTATATTTGGTGTTAGACCATTAGTGGACTGGAGCATTGTTTATTATGTGGATCTAGCACAGATTCATTTTTTTTCTTTTTACTTCAAGTTCTGTCCAGTATATCTACCTCTGTTTAATGTTTTACGTGACTGCTTACTTTGAAGGAGAGATCATCTTCTGCTCCAGCATTAGTACTGGTCTCTAGTACTTAGGGTCATATTCAAATGGACTTTTGCAGAGAACCTATTGCTGGAATTGTTCCTGTCCCCGCCCAAAGTCTGTCAAGCTGAAATACAATGGCAGTCTAATGTGTAGCACTCTCTTGAACCTAGATGCCATAGCAGACACAATTACACATGAGCTTAATACAGCCATTTGAAAAGGAATTTAATGATGAATATAATGGTGAGTAACCCAAGAGAAAGGCACAAGCTTATAACTGCTTCTTGAGAGAATAATGATTTTAAAAAAGAAGTGAAGTCCTTTCTTTATGTAGTATAAAATCTGTAGAATTGTATCTATTTCTAAGGAAATACACATATTTCACTGTTGCTGATTAGTATAGAAAAAGATAGTTATCCTGATTTACAAGATTGTTTAAAGAGTTAAAAGGAACAACAACAAAAAAAGACGAATATCTTATATTCTCTTTTTAGGATTTAGAATGTCAATGCATCTTTATTTCTCTCTTTTTTCTCTTGCAAGGAAACTCAAATGTCAAAAAAGCAAGTTGAAGGGCATACGTGTAAGATTCATTATAGTTTCAAAATTGTTGAGCTTAAAGAGCATGGAAGGAAACATTAAAAAATGCATTTAGGAAATGTCCTCATCCCCTTATTTTCAATACATCTAGTTGATACTGGAAAATGAATGTTGCTGAAGCAGTATAATGGACACAAATCTTTCCAGCAATGGACACTTCTTCAGACCTTTCTCTCCTTTCTCATTGTCTGTCAAATTTCAAGATTCTCAAAATTCTATCATCCCAGTGCCACTGAGGGAGAAGTAGCCATGTTATTTCAACAACTCTGTTCCTTGTCAGATAGCAGTCTCTCTGCTCACTTTGATTAAACTCTGCCCTACAACATACTGGAAGTGCTTTTTTTCCCTCTACACCATTTTGTCTTTCTGATGGTGGGCTGTAAGAACATGTTACTATGTTTGATTGTAGGAAAAACAATAAAGACTCTACAGAGTTGTGTAGCTTGGCAACACAATAAAGAGAGTGTTGGAGGCCCACTACACTCGGCTGCACCTTCAGTTTTTCTGTAATTATGTCAAAGAGGATATACGTGAGATACTTTGTCAGATGGGAATACATAGTCTTCTCCCTTTTTCTAACTTGTCTGGCAAATATGAAGGATCTAGAATCACTTCCTTCCACTGCCTATGTGTACATGCATGCTCTGTAGCTCAATCATAGGACAGGGTAAGTCCGATTTACGCATGCCGAAAGTACAAAATATGGAACCATATTGAAAACTCAAAAACCAGGAATGTCCCTGACTTGAGTCAGAGAGATCAGTAAGTCTTTTCCAGCATGCTTTTTTCTTGGGGTTCATTGTATACTTCTTTCCTTACTTTAGGTAGCTTAAAAATAGTGAGCTAAAAGTAGTGTAACTTTCATGTTTGGTGGCAGAAAGGTGTTTTCTTAACAATTTTTTTGCTGTTATCTCACAATTGGCAGACTCAGTCTAAATTCCACTGAAATGTCACCAGTAAATTCTCTGGAGTACATAACTTCAGTCACTGCTGAAGCCCACAGGAGATACAATAGGGACTGACAATCATCCAGCATCTGTGTGTACTCATCATTCCTTTCCACTAAGACTCTTCTAGGACAAAGTAAAACCTACAGCTCCTAGATCTGAGGATACAGAGCTCATATTCATGTACAGACAACACAGAATCTCAGTTGCACACATAAGCTTTCATAACCTGTTCTCTTCTAGGATGTTTTATTGGGATGTTTCTTAATTTCTGGCCCAGAAAACTTGTCTAGTTAGGCACAAATGAAAATTTCATAAATACTGCATATATGCCATGTAGCTTTATACAGACAGATTGCAGTGTATTTAATTTCAAAGCTTTTAAGACTGCCTGCTATTCATTAGTGAATACACATTGGTACGCATCCCAGCTTGAAATGCTTAAAACTCCCTGCTGGGAACTGGATTTTTTGCCGACCATCAGCATAGAAGTACCATTTGTCTTTTTCTGCAGTGCATTCTCCTATAATCAATTTACAAGTGAAATACTGTATATACATATCCAAATTAATTCTTCCTCAAGATTGGTCTTCAGATTCCACCATGGCCCATATGATTGCCAAAACTGTTCTGCTCACTATCGTTTTCTACTTGCTAATTAATTAGAGAAAGTCACAAGAAATACCAGCTAAGTATTTTTGGGGGGCTTAATGAATGAGTCTATTAATTTAAGAAGATTTAGCAATTATGCGTTCTCTAATATTGATTTCCACTAAATTCTATCTGGAAATTAAGGAGATTGATAATAAAACCTTTTATTCAGTTCCACTACAATAGATCTAATGAATAAATTGGCTGCATGCACATCCTTAGAACTAGATTCATTTAGTAATAAATGGTACAACACAAAGGAGCACATTATAATTGAAATTAAGGAGGGGAGGATAAGCAGGTATAGGCAGAACTCAGGAATATGCTAATCAAGCACAATGCAGAACTAAGTTTTATGTGGTATAGGTTTGTTTCCACAGCATTTATATGATTTCCTTTTGAAACTTTTTCTCACATTGGTGTAGCGAACTCCTGTTTGTTGCGCTCCTAAGCCTGTTGTTTCAGGATAAAAGGAATCTCATGTACACAGCAGCACACTGTTAGATGAATCCTGTTTGGTTAATAGGATCACAGAATTAATTTTGGGAAAAGACTCTGGTTGCTGACAACACATTTTTCTATTCCAGATTATTCATTCCTTTTCCAGAGGCCAAAACAAGAGGAACAATTCCCAAATAACACAGAATATCTATCAGAGTTCTAAGAGAAGGGGGAAGTGGAGAGCATACGAAAAAAAGACCTGTAAGTAGAAATGTTCAGATAGTCATCTTCCTTCATTTTCCAGAATAAAAGTCACAGCTCATGGAAGGTTCCTATATGTAATTATTTAACTTCAAGTGTGACGATCCAATCAATTTAGGCCTTTAGGGAGTAGTCAGCACTGAGCATCTCCCATAGTTCAACAGTAAATACATTTATAAACCACATATCCCACATATGCTTGAGCAATCTTTGAGGAAAGAGGCAAAACACTAAATCTTCTTAACATTTCCTCTCCTCAGGTACAGAAAAGAGTTTAGTTCCCTTTTGACTTCTTTCTGAGCTTTCTGTCAACAGAACCTTTTCCTTTGCATTCCTTTCCTTTTGACTCACAGCTCTTAAATTCATGTTACCTACTGACTGCAGTCAGGAGTGCATTTAAATATCTAGGAAAATAGATACTAAGGATGTGATTTAAACATCCATATATGCTAATCCATTTAAGATTCCCACTAACATTAAAGATCATCTAGTCCAACTACTCTGCAATGAACACGAATAACTACAGCTAGATCAGATTGCTCAGAGCCTGGTCCAGCATGACACTGAATGTCTCCATGGATGGGGTTTCCACCACTTGACTGGGCAACCCGTTCCAGTGTTTCAGCACTTACATGGAAAAAAATGTTTTCCTTATATCCAATCTAAATCTCCTCTCTTTTAATTTGAAACCATTTCTCCTTGTCCTATCATGACAGACTCTGCTAAAGAGTCTGTCCCCTTCTTTCTTATTGTCAACAGTTTATGGGCTGGTTCAGCCCGGTTCCATAACTAATGGGACGAGGGGACCCAAGGACCCATGCCCCAGGAAAGGGAAAAAAGGGGAAAAGGGGAAAAGGGTAGGGAGATGGGCCTAAAACAAAACGGCAGCAACGATCTGAGGAGAAACAAACTAAATAAGATAACTGAATACAAGATAACACAATATAATACAATGTAATTGGAATTGAAGCTAATAAATCAAATAAAATGAGAGAGAGTGTCCAAAGACCGAAGGCCTTACTCTAAATAAGCTGAGGCGATACAGCTAGGAGCACTCTGAGCAGAGACAAACTGGAAGGTTGAAAAAAAGGGGACATCTTGTGATCTGCGAACAGTTTTATCTTTTCCTCTGAGCAGAAAACAGAAACAGAACAACGCAAAGTCCTCTGAGGTATGTAGTTCTTCTTCTCTTCTATCGATGATCCACAGAACTGGAGCATTAACTCTTTAATTCCCAGCACACTACATGATGTTATGATGTGGAATACTGATAACAAAAATCATAAAACCGTGACACTTATAGAGCCCCCTTTAGATACTGGAAAGCCACTATCAGGTCTCCCCGGAGCCTTCTCTTCTCCAGGCTGAATAGCCCCAGATCTTTCAGCTTGTCCTTGCAGAGGAAGTGTTCTATCCCTTGGATCATTTTTGTGGCCCTCCTCTGGACATGCTCCAACAGATCCATGTCTCTCCTCTACTAAGAACTGCACATCTGGATGCATTACTGCAGGTGAGGTCTCACCAACACAGAGTAGAGGGGCAGGATCACCTCCTTCAATCTGTTGGCCATGCTTCTTTTGATGCAGCCCAGGATACGGTTGGCTTTCTGGGCAGTGAGGGCACATTGCTGGCTCATGTTCAGCTTCCCATTCACCAGTACCCCAGTGTCCTTTTCAGCAGGCTGTGCTCTATTCCTTTGGTCCCCAGCTTGTGTTGATAGTGGGGATTACTATGACCTCGGTGCAAGACCTTGCACTTAGCGTTGTTGAACCTCATGAGGTTCTCCTGGGCCCAGTGCTTGAGCCTGTCTAGATCTCTCTGAATGGCATCTTGTCCCTCAGGCATGTCAACCACACCACACATCTTGGTGTCATCCTCAAACTTCCTGAGGATGCACTTGATCCCAATGTCGATGTCACCGATTAAGATATTAAGGAGTATAGGTCCCAGGAATGATGGCTGAGGAACACCACTTGCTATTGATCCCCATCCGGACATTGAGCCATTAACCACTGCTCTCTGGGTATGATCCTGCAACCAGGTCCTCATCTATTGAACAACTTACCCATCAAATCCACAACTTTCCAATTTGGAGAGAAGGATGTTGTGGGGGACCATGTCAAAGGTATATTTGAAGTCCATATAGTTGACACCAGTGACTTTATTATAATAAACTTTTGAGCAAGCAATGTGATTATTCAAATTATGTTTTTAAATGTACTTTATAATGCATCCTAATTTGCTTCGTTTTGTTAGAATTCATCTCGTTATGCCTCCAGTAAAAAAAAAATATAAGTGAGTTTCTAGTCTTTTAATCTTCCATCCACAGAAACAAAGCATTGTCAACATTAGAATCAGACATCCAACACCAGAAGTGCACAACAGTGAAGTACTGATTACCAAATAATTCATTTCCCATATTGTTTTTAGTTATTATTGCATTACTATTAATAGAACTTGTCATAATAAACTGCCTTGGCATTAATTCAGTTAACAATAATACTAAGGATTCCAACAGTACTAAATGCATAAGAAACAGGCTACAACACCACATCGTGTCTTCACAGATTATATGCAAGAGCCACTAAATGTTAGTGATTTGATCCTCAAGAGCCACTTTGTAAAATAAGGAAATATCATTGCCATTGTAAAGATAGCAGAGAGAAAATAAGTTATTTTCTGGAATAGAGAGTGTATTTGTGGTAGAGAAAAGATGAGAACTCAGAGAATTTTAGAAGCTATTCCTAGTCTTTTACCATACTGCCATGTAGCTATGTCTCTCATCATTTGATAGGCTTTAATTTTTTGAGCTCCAGAAGAAAGCTATCACAATCACATGTGCAGAGTTGCATCTCACATAACTCACTTCTCAATAAAAGTAGTGTAATTTGCCAACAAGCAAAGAGATAACCTACATCCTTAAATAGAATCCGAATTCTATCTGTTAGCCTGAAGGCTTAGAGCAACAAATGATCTATGAGATGTGGAATCTATAAAGACAAGCTCCTTCCTAGAAGTCACTCTTCTTGCCCCTGTTTTTCTGTGTTTGCTGCTCTTCTGCTCCATTGCTATGGAAGTAGAAGCATAGACAAAGATTTACGGATGAGGCACATGGGGAAAGAGACAGGGCAGGGAGGGAATGAAAGCAGCTAAACATGGGTGAAAAGGAGAGCAGGAAAGACGTAGCACTGGGGTCCCTGTGCTAGGGAATGAGGAAGATGGAGAGCTCATAAAATCAAGCACTGAATCACAATGTCACACAGACACAAATGTTATCCCAAATTCTCCTTCATAGCTGCAGCTGTCTCAGGCTATGGCAAGCACATCCAACCTGCAGCCCGCAGGCTGCATGCGGCCCAGCACAGCTGACAGTGCTGCCCGGCCTCTGCCCCACGCCATTGGCCTCCTCTGCTGCTGCTTCTCTGCCCACAGAGCAGCCCGGCCAGGCCCCAGGAGCACACTCATTGTTCAGCAACAGCCAAATGTCTGTGCACTAATAACGCTGTCTGGGCTGAAAGCAGGGCACGGGGAGGGCGCAGAGCAGAGCTAACTCAAGCTATAGAAAATAACTGTGTATGCATTTTGATTCACTGGTTAAACACAGTCTTGTGAATAGTGGAAAACATGCAGCCTTGCTTTTTCTTTTGATAAAGGTGTTTGAGAACATGTTCCAAGATTCCCAAAACAACTTTCATTACTTGGTATATTTGCAAGACCATTTTCAGTCGACATAAATACATTACCTGGGAATTTTCAAGTGGAATGTGTAGAGTTGCAATCAGATATTCAACTCAAACATCTGACCATGTCTATTTACTTTTGTAAGCCCTCTCTTACCAGAGAAAAACATTCCTCACTTCACAATCACACCTTATTCATATTGTTGCTCTTTGGCAGTACATGCATTTGTGAACAATTATTCTCAAGGATGAAGTACAGGAGGAGTAAAATGTCATCAAAAATCTCTAACACCTTAAAAACTCACTAAGAATTGCAACCACTGCCATCAGACCAGCATGAGACATTAATTTCATAAAAATAAGGTCAAATATCCCACTAGTTTTACGGTTTTGTTGCTCTCATTTTTTTAAATAAAAAAATATTAAAAATTAAATGCATTAAATATATATTTTATGAGGCCTGCTCTGAAACTAATGCCTCCTATTTTATAAGGTTGGCCCACAGCATCGGAAGCAGGTGCTGGTGGTATGGCAGTAGAAGTTGAATCTTCCCACCATTATTCTATTTTGTTGTTGTCTGATAGATGGCAGACAAAATGACATCTGACATGGAAGATAGTATGAAGCAAAGGTGTGTGACTGAATTCCTCCATGCAGAAAAAATGGCACCCATTGACATTCACTGATGCTTTCTGAGTGTTTATGGAGACCAAACAGTGGATGTGAGTACAGTGAGGTGGTGGGTGGTGCGTTTAGCAGTGGTGACAGTGACAGCGGGTCACCTCCGCTGGGTGCAAATATAGATGAGCATGGCTTGCAGGATCTTGCTCGTTGCTGGGAAAAATACATAGCTCATAGTGGTGACTATGTTAAAAAATAGTGTTTTATAACTGAGAATTTGTTCTATCAGTGTTATTGTGCTCTTTATATCTGTTGTAGTTTCCACCGAAATAAATAGGAGGCATTCCTTTCAGAGCAACCTTTGTGTATGTGGCCCAAGACAATTCCTGTTCACTCACTGTGGCCCAGGCAAGCCAAAAGACTAAACATCCATGGGCTATGGGCATGAGGGGAGACTCTCTCAGTGGCCACAGTTATTTTAGAAGGCTTCTCCCATACATTTACCCAATACATACGTATTTCCACTGCTTCTCAATCCAATTTTCTACAGATAAGGCATGAATATACAGTAATTCTGGGGACAGTTATTTAAGTGTGATGAAGTTAGCATAGTAATGCTGAATGTGAGAGAAAACTGCCAAACTTGCATCTCTGATACACCTGAAAGTAGTAATCTTAGACAGCAATTCAAATGTTCTGCTAAATAGCTTAACAGCTAACTGCTTGGATAATCTCTGCTCCCTTCGATTTTCGTGTACCCGATGTGATGCAAAATGCATATGCGGTTCCTGGAGCAGGGAATGAATCTGGCACACCTTCAGTGCCAGGGACTGCTCCATTAACAAGCTGAAAAGTTAGAGTCTCTCTTTCTATTTTTCAGGCCCCATAAATTCTGTGTTGCTTTCTGTGCAGAACTTGGTTTCCAGGGGAAGAAGGAAAGCTGGAGATTGGCTTCACTACAAATCACAAAGTAACCTTGTGGCCAAGGTGCTCTGCTCCTCACACTTAGAATCCATATTCCCTTCTTTTTTGCTTACAGTTTTGCTTTCCAAGGAAAACATAATCCAATTCATGGTCCATTAACTGTATCTGGCCCATGGCACTCTTGTGCCTTCTTTTCCTGCTCAGATAGTGGATTATTCCGTGTGGGTAGATAGCTCATCTCCCTTAGTGAAGAGGCCCTGTGGTCCCTCAGTAACCCCCTGCCATGTCATATCCATGTAAGAGGAAACAGGGACCAGCAGATGCTGGTTTTGTGAGTACCAACATAATACCCTGCTCACTTGGCCTCTAGGCTGAGTACAAAAGCTGTTCTTCCACAAACACCCTCCAGATGTGCATTCCCTGTTGTGAACCATGCTAGGAGGAGGTGTTCAGGCAAATATGTGCTTCTACTGAAGCACTTTGGCTCTGCATGCAGACAGTGGTAAGACCTGACATCACTGAAATGTGAGTTTCCCTGAAGGATTTGGTACAACACTTCACTGCCAATGCAGCAGTGGCTCCTGCCTTTGTTAAGTCACAGATAACTAAAACAGATTACAGCTATGGAAAAGACAATTCATTTAGGAATTGAGCAACTCTGGTTTATCATGCATAATTTAACAGCTGATAAATAAGTAATAATAATTAAGGTCTGATCAAAGGAAGGAATTTTTAGCTTAGTTTCTTAGAAAAGCCTACACAGAAGTCAGGTGCTCTACACAGCCAAATGAGCATCAGTTCAATTACAGATGTAGTACTGCAACAGGTTTTAATAAAGAACATTAATCATCTTGCACTCAGACACTTCTCTCAGGATGCCTACTCTCAGACCTGTTCTCCATTATTATTAAAAAATAATAATAATTTTAAAAAGGCAGAATAATCTGTTGCATTCATTAATTTCAATAGGATTTCAATACCTCTTGGAAAATTATTACAAAAGCAATTTAAAGTTAATCCCTTGGCAATAACTTTGCAAATACCAAGTTAAAAATGACGAGAATGTCTAGCTGATAACGTCCTGTTTTGGGAGTAAAACTGGACTGGAAGACAGTGCATAGTGATGCTGTGCAGGTCTTCTTTGTCTCAGAGCTACGTGACTGTTCAGAAATGTGTTTGACTGTATTGGATCGGCAGACAAGGCAGTGAAGAGCACTATTATTTTGTTTTTACCTTTTCTTTGTACTAACAGGGTGTGGGGGGGGGGAAATATATTTTAGAAGTAATAGCATGGATCTAAACATCAACTGAAATTACCTTATGTTAATTTTTTTGTGAGTTCTTTGCTGTCTTTTATCGATTTGTACTCAAAGACTACTTCTTCTTAAATTATACTACAGATCCAGAAACATTGTGTAATCCTTCCTCCCCTGGAACTTCCAGAAACCTTTGGCTGAAGCACTCTCAGAAAATGTAGATTTCAATCAAGTTAGGTGAGGGAAGGCATCATAACTGTGACTCTCACTTGACACCTGATTCATATAACCTTCTTAAGTATGTGAGTCACTGAAGTGTTGCATAGAAAGGGAAGAAACCACAGGAAAAAAGCTACCAGCTCATTTGTGTGGATTCCACTGCAGTGGGCAAATGATTCATGTTTCAATCTATGCAACTAGGATTGAATCTCTCTGGAGAATGGGCAGAAGAATTCATTGGGTTTTTAATCCTCAGTGAGCTTAGCTATGCACCAGTCTGCACCAGAACAGTCTGCTTCTAATTGTGCTCCTTCTAGACACACTTCCTATGCTGATGGTGTTTCACCTCAGCTCTGCGAGTTGCATGAAGTATTTGAATTTCCCAGAGAGCTTATTCAACTTATATGTGATTGATCGTAAAAAAGGTTTCTAATACTGCTAATGCACAGTCTTGGGCAAACTGCCTCTGTAGCTAGCCTTCAATTTAGCTATTAGCAGAATAAGATAATAATATATAATTAACTATCTCACAAGCATGTGATATGGCTTACTTGGTTTACATTTATAAGGCACATTTTGAAAATGAAAATGCTATACGCAGTCAGTATAGTGCAGCATGGAAAAATGTTTGACTATTTAATTCAGAAGGAATGCATGTAACAGAATGAAGCCATGAGTCTTGGCCAGCATGCAAGAGCCCCTTTGCCATCTTCCATTTGATATGCAAACACTGGATTAAGTTTCCTTTACTTTGGCCAAGCCAACACTCTTAGGAATTATACCGTCTCTCCCACAGCTGTAAAATGTTCTTCTTCTCACAGAAGAACATCAGGTGGATTTTGGTAGTAGAATGCCAATACCTGGAAATATTTTAGGTGTACTCTGGGAGTAAGAGCCTGCTCAGTTTTGTTAGCTGAAGAAAACTGAGAAAGTAAAATGATGTATGATACAGACTGGCAGGTAAAACCCTTGAGATGGTCATGGAGATCTTCATTTTGCCATCCACAATAGTAAAAGAAACGTAAACCATAAGGTGCTCCAGTATCCTTTTTCCTGGCCAATAAGCAAAGTTGAACTCCTGATACATGCCATTAATCACACAGTAGTACTAGAGATGTAAAGGCAAAAAAAAAAAAAAAAAAAAAGAAAGAAGGGAGAGACTTTAGAAACACACCATATAGGGACTTAGCAAGCTTATATCCTCAGCCTGCTTTTTCTTCCCTTTTCTTTCTCTTTGTTTTTTGGTGTTTTTTTTTTTTTTCCTGCTTTCCTCCTGATTTATGCTCTGGCTTAACAATATCAAATTTTAGCTGTACATGAATCCTTAATATTGCCAAATGTTCTGAATGTGCATTCCTTCACACTCGCTGCCCCACAAGCTCTATTCTAATAATGAAAGAAGCTGCACAACATAGGATGAATTCCAATAGCAAACTGTCAGCAGCCCTCTATTATGTGTTGACATAATCTATCAGAGTTTACACAAGATTTAGAACATGGGATAGGATAAAAAGGAGGGAAAGAACAAAGAAAGGCCTGAAGGTGATAATAAATAATGAATGCATGATCCTATGCCTCCCTTGTTTTTAGCTGATAAAAAGTACACACTGACTTAATTAAGACAAAATCCCACTATTTAGCTTTTGGAATCTTAACTTGACATTGTTTTAATAAAATGCACCATTAATATTAAATAGTAGATGACCTCACCTCCCTACAGCAAGAGCAGTTTCATTTATTTTGAACTCTTTTGATCCTGTTTATTTGCTTTTTTATTTCTTGTTTTCTCTGTTGACATTATTCATGAGAGCTGATGGAGAGCTGGGATTCACCCTGAGCTGTGGTGTGTGATGTCCAATTGGAGTGAATTCAAGCAATTCAAGCAGTCCAGGGAAAATTCCAGCTTCCCTTGTGATCACCACCTGCCAGGAATCCAAACCCAGCTGTGATAGATCATCACAGTCTGGCAGATCTCCATCACAGGAAAAGTATGATTTTTCTCACATTTATTTAACTGCTTAAAGAATCTGGCAGTGCAAGGAAACTGATATTCTGCTTGGAACGCAGTACATCTAGAATGACTGCAGTGCTTGAGACTAAAAACATTGCTGGCACTGCATTTATATTGCCTTTTGAAAAATCAGATTGGGTCAGTCCATTGAAAAGTCACTTGGTTTGAAACACAGGGATGAAAAGTTGGATTTTCACTAGATTTTGTGAAAGCTTCCCAACAGAAAGAATCTAAATACCATGTGTAGCACCACTCTCAACCTTGATTCAGCAGACTTTTAGGTACTTATTTAACTTAATGTCTGCACTTAAGTGAAAGTGCTTTGCTGGACCAGAGCCCTAGTGAGCATAAACAAACTCTTAGAAAGTACCTAAAGGAATCGATCCTGTCTGACACAAAAGCAGATTTTAAATCATGACCTACTTTTAAAATATTTATTTATTTATTTATTTATTTATTTCTGCCCACAGATTGCACATTTGCACAGTCATTCATTTCCTGGCTGCAGTAACTACAGATCAGAGGGTTAAAACATTCAGTGGTTTAATGTTCTAGCTTCATTTCTGCTGGCTTCTTACAGCAACAGTGGACATTGAAAGTGATAGGCTCAATCTGATCTCTGATGAATGATTACCCATGTAATTATATTGGCTGCCGTCTTGGCACAGTTGGGAGGCAAAAGATAATAAGAGCTACAAAAGTGGGGTTACTGTAGGTCATAGCTTATGTGTTCACACAGCATTTGCATATCTTTTCTTTCTCAGGATTGCTAGATATTTCTTAGCTATATAAACCATATTTTATTTCTTGCTCGTAGACATGTTCAGCTATTAACATATAAAAACGTCCTTCAGCCATAGCTTTAGTAAGAGTGTTTGTATCACACCTATTGTAGCTAAGGTAAACTTGTCAGATACCACAGGGTCTCTTTATTGACATTCACTTAATAGTTGTGCTTTGAAGTCTGAAAAAAATTATGCCAATCACCTCAATTATCAGGAGCCTTTGTCTGAAAATATATTCTTCATGCTTTCTGTACCTAGTGATCCAGTGATAACAGGGTGAGCATATTGAATTCACTTGGAATCTTATCAAATAATGCTTCCCTTAAGTGCAGTGACCTCCTATTTCAATATTGCATATGTATAGCTGACTTCTAGATACTTTGAAAGACTCTGCAATTAGGAAAGCAAATGTTTAACTATTATCTGTGTAATTGGCTTTTTCTTACACCTTTCATACAGTGAAGTGGAAAGGGCTGGCCAAAATCTTTTATCTAGATGTAACATAATCAGTGTTTTACAGAGACAGTCCTCCATATGGACATTACCACCTCTCAAGATGTAGCTAATTAGCTTCTTAGAAGTAGCTATTATAGTCTACTTGGATAAGTACAAAGCAGCTTCTGAAAATACATAATAAATTCCTGGTAGACTCTTATTTGTTGCAGTAAGTGATTTATATTTCTTCTTTGCTTAAAATTCTGTGCAATGTTTACACCAAAAGCTTGAACATTTTCTTTTCTCTTGACAATATAACTCTCTTTAAATTCTTGATTTAAAATAAATAAAATTATTGTATGAGTCACATATGAACTTGTAGCTTTATATCCTTGCAGCTAGTATTTCATTTTAGTCTCGCATAAATGAGCTGCCTCACACATAGCCGAGCTGCCTCTCCCCCCTAATTTGAGCTACAGGTTCCTGCTCCCCTTTTGCATCCACACAGCATTCTGGGCTTGATCAGCTAATCTAACTGAAAAATAGCGAGGAAGGTGGGAGGAGGCTGCGAGAGATAAAGAGGGTACTTCTTTTAGTAAGAATTACTTCCCTGAACTGGGTTACTCACATCCCAGCTCCAGCAGAAGTGCATGACTGGAGATGGGACAGAGGAGCAGAACTGCTAGTCTTACTCACACAGGATGATAAAGGACAAGTGAGTAATCAGAAGTAGCCAGCATGGGTTTATGAAAAGCAGGTCCTGCCTGACTAATCTGATATCCTTCTACAAAGCAATGACCACTTCAGTAGATGAGGGAAAGGCTGTGAATGTTGTTTACCTTTATTTTATTAAACTGTTTTACTTTTTTTCACACAAAACAGGTGTACAATTTGCTGGGTGAAGAACTGGCTGGATGGCCTGACTCAAAGTGATAGTGAATGGAGTTCAAGTCAGTTGGTGGCCGATCACCAGTGGCCTTCCTTGGGACTCAGTACTTAGGCCTGTTTTGTTTAAACTTTTTATCAACTGTCTGGATGAGAGGACTGAGTATGCCCTCAGTTAAGTTTGCAGATGATACTGAGTTAGGTAACAGTGCTGCTCTGCTTGGGGGTCTCTGCAGAAGAATCCAGATAGGCTGGATAGATGGGCCATGTACATTCACAAGACATTCAGCAAGGCTACATGCTGGGGCCTGCACTTGAGTCATAACAACCCAGCACAGTTCTAGGACTGGGGAAGAATGAATGGAAAGCTGCCCAGAAGAAAAGGAACTGGGACTGCTGGTTGTGATCTAGCTGAACATGAGCCAGCAGTATGCCCAGATGGCCAAGAAAGCCAATGGTATTTTAGCCTGCATCAGAAATAATATGACCAGCAGGACTAGGTAAGTGATTTTCCATTTGTACCTGACACTGGTAAGACTGCACCTTGAGTACTGTGTTCAGTTTGGGGCCCCTTACTATAAGATAATGTTGCTCAACTATGTGCAGAGCAGACTAACAAATCTAGTACAGGGACTAGAAAACAAGAGTTATGAGGAGCAACTGAGGGAACTGGGATTGTGTAGTCTAGAGAAGAGACTGAGGGGAGACCTCATAGCTCTCTTACAACTACCCGAAATGAGATTGCAACAAGAAGGATATTTGTTTCTTTGCTCAAGTGACAAGTCATAATAGTACATGAGGCAATGGCTCAGATTAGACAAAAAGGATTTATTCATGGAAAGAATGGTTAGACATTGGGACACACTGCCCAACGAAGTGATATTGTCACCATCCATTGAGGCAGTTAAGAAAAGTGGAAGCAATGCAATGGTTTAGTGGTAGACTTGATAGAATTAGGTGATAGTTGGATTTGATGATATTAAGGATCTTTTCCAACTGTAATTATTCTATGATAGATTCTAAATGAATCTATGATTCTAAATGGAGTCACAGAATCATTACACTCGGAAAAGACCTCTAAGATCATCTAGTCCAACTATCAACCTATCGCCCATGCTCATTAAACCATGTCTACATACTTCTTGAAAACCCCAGGGCCAATGACTCCATCTCTTCCCTAAGCAGCCCGTTCCAGTACCTCACCACTCTTCCCAGGAAGAAATTTTTCCTGATATCCAACATGAACCCCCCACTGGTGCAACTTGTGGTCATTAACTCTCATCCTGTCACTACTTACCTGGGAGAAGAGGCCAGCTCCCACCTTGCTACAACCTCTTTTCAGGTGGTTGTAAAGAGTGATAAGGTAATAGATAACCTGAGGTAATAACCTCAATAATAACCATGATAACCTAAGGTAAAAGATAACCTGAGCCTCCTCTTCTCCAGAATGAACAATCCAAGTTCTCTCAGCTGCTCCTCATGGGACTTGTGTTCCAGATCCTTCACCAGCCTTGTTGCTCTTCTGGCATAAGTCATTTAGGTTGACTTGAAGTGATTCTGAAACTGCTATCTTAACTAATGAAAAGAATCCTTTTCCACATCCTGTGATTTTCTTAGATCCCAGTTCAGCAAAATATTTAAACAAATACCTATCTTTAAGTTTCACACTTAAGTTCAATGGTAATGCAAGTTCCTAGTATCTTAGTTTCTTGGCTGAATTTCTGAAGTGCTTGATCAGAGTCAGGGGACCTATTCTTCTCTGTAACAGTTTCACTGAAAATTATTTTGCCATTTTAAAGAAAATATTCATTGTTGCTAGGAAATATTGTTTGTGACCTTTTTATTAAGCAGCTACAGCACCTCAGGGAAGAAAAGAGAAGCATAATCTTGGCAAGGAGTGAAACTCTAGGTCTTATTTGTGTTTTTATTAGCCCCCGAAGAACTGGATGTGATTTAACTGAGTTATACAATACATAAAGCACTTTGTATATGGGCCATGGAGTACATTAAACGATAAAATTGGTTTCTTCTGCTGTTCCATTAGTGATGGTACCAGTGGAAATACAAACTGAGACTGATGCCTCTTGATGCACAAGGAAGAAAAAGGCACAGTGAGGAGGATGGAGGTCTCAGAAGTGCTTTCCTTGCATTATGTAAACTAAGCATTCAACTAAGATGAAGTTGTAATTTCTCTCTTCATCCTCTATGAGAGTGTGCATGAGAGCTTAACATGTTGTTGCAAGGAAGATATGTAGCTTCCCAAGAGATATTCTTGAGAGATCTTCAGAATCAACATTTTATAAAATGTCTTGCCTGTCTGTACAAGATAGATGAAGATAACAGAGGTGAACACTGTGGGAAGTGAATAAACAAGACAGAGTCATGCTTGATTTATTGCAAATATTGAATGATATGTACTGCAGGACTGTTATCCAGCCAGTAGATGAAACAGAACATAGTGATTCTTCCATTTTTCTTTCATTCAGATTTTCTAAAGCAACTCTCTGAAACTGACTGAGGAAGCAGTAGCATGGAAGAAATGGAAACCCTGTGTTTCAGGCACGGCACTGCTTAGATTGCTTGTATAACCTTACCAGTAGCCACTTGTATGTATTTGCTGCAGGGAGGCCCTTCTTACATACAATCACGCTGATTTTTTCTTGTGTCATGCAATGTGTAAATCCCCAAAAGCTGTTCTCCTCCCTTCTTCTACTAAAAAACTCCCAGATACTTATGGGACTGTTAGTGCTCTCCTCTATTCTTCTGAGATCCTCTGCTTCTGTCTTGATCTTCATTAAGATGGTCTTCTCTTTTCCTTGATTTTTCACCAAGCAACTAGTCTCAGTTTATATTTACCTTCTCTGCTAATAAGACATTATCCAATTATTATCATATTCTATTAGCAGATATTATCTTAGTACACAGACATTAAACTTTGCCCTATCTCTCTTCTACAAAATAACTGCTCTTTCAGACCTACAAGCACAAGTGCTCCTTAACCTAGTTCTGTCAGAATGATTTGATTTATAAAACCCTATCAGAGAAGTGTTTCAGTAGGTTTTTAAAACCAAATTCTTTTGACAGAATCAGGCTGGGGACAGCTACATGTGTAGTTATATGAACAAATCTGAGGGGGTTGGTAGCCTTCAGGAATGCAGAAGAGAGAAGAGTGTGGTTGGTAATGAGCCACCTGTATTATCTCCACACTTATATTTTCTACACAACTATTGATAGTCCTAGCAACAGCTGGCCACACTCTGGCTATTCTGTTTCTCATATATTTTTCTCCTTTGTCCAAAATGCTTGCCATTGCTGACATACTTGTAACATGCAACCTCAAAGCTCTCACTCTATTACAGTCTGTCAATAGCTGCATTCTCATCTCCTTTAGTGATTTTCTTTATTCCTTCATTATTTTTATCTCGTTGCTGATTTAATGATTTTTTCAGGATGTCTAGTTCTTTCCTTCAAAAAATCCCATCTTCATTTGCATCTCTCCATTTGCATGAGTTTCTCTTCATATCTTATTCTCTTCCTTTAGGTCTGTTTTAATAAATTCATGAGCATTTTAGGTCAATGAACACAACCAGAGTGTGTAAAATGTTGTTAGTTGAACACTCAAATGATAACAATAGCAATAGCCAATAGAGTTCAGGAGTTTGAGCAGAGGGCAATATTCAATATTTAAGTCAAAACAAAAAATTTGGGGGAAAAAAAAGTGTAAAGGAAGAAAACCTGCTGCACTGATCAACTTGGAATATACAGAACAGCCAATACTCATTGATAAATGGAAAGGGCATGGTCAGTCTTGAAACCAAGACAACATATATGCCTGATGGTTCAAGAAGAAAAGTATCTGCAGTTTGGGAGATTCCTTAATTTTTGCAGTTGCCCTGGATCATACACAAGAGAAAATTTCAACCTCTCTTATTGACTGAGAAATGTTATATTTATGGAAAAGAGTGAGCCCTGTGACTGAAAATGAATATATGCCTAGTCAGGAACTAGTGAGTATTTTTCTGATAGCAAAAAGGTCCAGTTCTTCTCTGAGCAAATTCATTTCTGGTGATGTTTGACTTGTGGAGGAACAAAATAAGGCAAAATGCATTGCAGGATGTTTGCCTCAATACACAACCTAGCTAGTAACCTAGAAAGTACCTTTAAAAAAAAACACTGAGCAGGAAAATAGCACTGAGAAAGGGAGAAAGACACTGAAATGTGGAGAATTGTAAATGAAGCACTTTTTATGTCGCATCTGCACACATGCTGTACAGGAAATAGGTGAAGCATTAAATATTTATTGATATGATGCTTTAGAAAAAAAAACATTACTGAAAGAAAATAAGTACAATAATTAGATTTAAAATGATTTGATTTTGCCAGAGTGAAGATGACTCTGATCTTGCTCAAGGTTTTACTGATACTTAAATTTGAATAAACCAAGAGAGTGTCAGTCTGTCATTTTTATTCCTTCTCAGATTCACATCTGAGCCCTATTTCTTCAGTCCTCCCCCCTGCCTATGTATTGGCTCACAGCCATGAGTCAACTAGCTTCCCACATGAATAGCCACAGCTTTGGAGGCAGCCCTTATTCAAGACCCATCACTGCAGCTTGGAGTGCTCTTCTGTTTCATAGAGTAGTACTGAGTAACTGATTCCTTCAGGTTTCTTTGTCCTCACTCCCTACTCCTTATCTCCCACTGAGAAGTTCTTAAAAACTTAAGACGTGAGGTTCCTCCTATTTTATTTTATGTTTTCCCAGAGTGAGTGGACAGAGAATAACATCAAATAACATTAAGAGATTTGAAAGAAAACAGCACAAAGTTTAGCAGTAATGCTCAGAAAACTGTTGAAAAATCAGCTTTGGAAGAGGATTTAGACTACAGGGACAAAAGAATGAGCGTTCATCTGGAAAATCAAGATACATTAGACATTTCATTGCAGAAGAGGGAGGGCTGTGGAACCTGGTTAAGTGGAAAGAGCTGTTGTGGTCAATACCTTAGTGACACAAACAAAAGACTGAAGGATTTTAGTGAGCAGAAAGGAGATTTGCAGAAAGGACTGTACTGAGAGATTACTTTAAAAGGAAGTGCTTGTCAAATTCAAGAAAAGCAGTATCTCTTCAAGGTTAGCAGGGAAATTGCCTGGAGATAAATTTATCAGCCAAGTAGAAATTTGTTCTTATATTCAGGGCTACGGCTAATTAAGAATGAAATTGCAATCTTAAGAAATAGAATGTTATTGGCTAAAATTGTAAATACATCCTTACTTTTTTGTGCAATACTTTTTTCTAATACTTGCTTCTTCAGTATAACACATTTAATAAAGTTGCATTTACAACGTTAAATTCTCCTTGTTATTTTCCCTGTTGTCAATCTGCAGGGAGATCACACACAAACTGTTTGGCAGGCCTGCTGGTGTAGTGATGATCAAGGTTCTGATTATACAGCATATGCATTCCTGAACAGCAGGTGAGGGGAGTTCTCCACTGAAGAGGGTGAGGGAGATTTAGATGGTAGCTACTCACAGTCATCAAATGAGGAACACACTGCAGCAGTGTCACAAAGAGAAATAACATTCTTTCGGGGGGGGGGATTTATCTGATCAAGACACTACTGAACATGAAAGCTATGATGAAAAAAGGTGAAGAGAGGCATCAGGATTAAAAACATGACTTAATACTGGTTCAGGTGGAACAGAAAAATAGTGCCATAAATCCAAGTATAAATAATCATGAAAATAAGTATATATATTTAACCACTAGTATGCCTGACACAATGGATGATCATGAGTTATAGCTTCAAAAAGACAGAGGAATGATGTAGGTGTCTAGGTATCATTAAGACACATAAGTCCAACCTCAATATCTGCCATTTAAGTCCAGCAATTTAAGTGAGATATGCTCATTTGACAGCACTTATATACCTAAGATACCCAAAGATTCATTTTTGCTCCTATCCAGGAGCATTAACATTGCTAATAAGGCTAAACAATTTAGTACCAAGTCAAATTCTATGAACTTGTCATAGTCTCTACAGCCTTATGGAGTATCCTGATCCTGCTTCTACAACTTGTGCTTCCATTTTCATATCTGAGATTTTAGTTAGGATCCCCCTGTTCATCTATACAGGCCTTTTGCCAACTTTCTTTCATTTTCTACCTGTTAGGATGGATCATTCTTGAAATGGGGTAGGTGATTCCCTGGAAGTCATCCAGTTCTCCTGGTCCATCTGCTCCTTAGGAATATCTCCTCTGGGATTTTTCTAAGCAGACGCCTTAACTGCACCATCTCATGATCACAACAAAAGCTAACCCCAGTCTTCATATCCCACTTCCTTAATTTGTAAGAATAAGGTTGAGAAGAGTACTTCACCTTGTCAGTTCCTTGATCACCTGTGTTGTGTCATCTTCAGTGTATTCAAAAAATCTCCTGGATCATTTGTGCCCTGAGGTGTTGTCCTTCCAGCAGATATAAGGGTCATAAAAAACACCCATAATGTCCACATGCCTTTCTTTTTTTCTCTCATTTTAAAGTCAGTACATCTTCATGTGCAACAGAAAATACATTTCCTTTCTTCCCTCCTTCCTTCTTTCCTCCCTCCCTTTCTTCTTCCCTTCCC